>NW_005842614.1:258805-269417 GCF_000455745.1 Alligator sinensis | reverse complement strand
TGTTGCCCTGGGGGATGCTCCAAAGAGGGGAGGGAAAGGAGGAGAGTAGGCACTACAGTGGTTCCACTGTCCTTTGTCATTGGCTTTGCGATGGCTACATGCTGCCCACAAAAGGATGCTCACCATTTGTATGTGTTTCGGCTTATGCTCATCTTCTCTCTTGTGGTTCCTTGACACAGCCCCTCTGGCTCCTGTTTGCAATCATTATGTAATTTTCTTAATACTATATTCAAATGTGTGTGTGTGAGCGAGCAAGCAAGCTTTTTTTTCTGCTGCACTACTATTTGTGACATTTGCTGGTTCTCCCTCTTGAAGAAACAGTTTCTGAGCTGGTGAGGGCAAAAGAGCTACTAAGCATGGAAGGCTTGCTGTTTGTGTGGAGCTACCAACCTTTAAAGCAGGAGTTGGGGACTGGCACTGACTGCTATGGTAATTTCTGGGGAAAGGAAAGGTGATCCTCTGATGAAAGTGATGATTCATCTCCTTCCATGTCATGGCACCTGCTGTCTATCCCAGGGCAGGGGTGAAGGTAATCTGTGCTCTTCGTCCTTCAGATTTTCCTGACACAGGGAACCTGTCTACTGTGAGTGCCACCTCAGCCTGGGGTTCTCCATAGCTGGTTTGATTAGGAGGAGAAGATCAGACCCTCGGTTCATCTAGTTCAGCATCCTGCCTCCAGCAGCAGCTGGTACCATTCATACTCCCTTATGTCCTCTCTTCTTGTTCTTAGGTGAGTGCCTTTGCTATGAAGGTTACATGAAGGACCCTGTGCACAAACATCTCTGTATCCGGAATGAGTGGGGCACAAACCAGGGGTAAGTCCCATCATCACAAACAGCAAGAATCTCCTGACTGTGCAACCAATCTTGGCTATGATGTCCTTGAGTTGTCTTGGTGGGGGGCAGAATTGAACAGCAGTGAGCCTCAGCTGCTTGAGCCAAAGGGCCATGAAACAGCAGACTCAGGCTCCTTAATAGGGTCTGGTTACTGGAGGAGAACAAAGAGGACAACCTGCCCAGAGTTTCCTGAGGTTACTTTATTTTGGGCCAATGATTGCCAGCTTTATAAGGCTATTTACAGACTAACCTCTGTGGCAAGGTGGGCTTTATAAAGAGTAGATCTTTTTGGATACATGTGGTAGGCTAAGGGAGCGCACTTTTCATTGAAAAATGAACTAAAATTACACTGGAGAAGAGTACTCTGGAGCAAGCTGGGTTTAAATTTTGCTGCAAGGGCCTTTTGGGTTCTGGTGATCAGCAGAGTAGAAATACTGCAAAAGTGTAAATGTGTGGTGGGGGAAAGCAGCTCTTTATTGAATTAAATGTGGAAATGAATGATCCATTCAGTATAGAATTCTGCCTGCTCTTCGTGCTTACGTTGTGCTCAACAGGCCAGATCCTTAGCCAGTGCCAGTTTATACCAGCTGAAGATCTTGTGTGATGTGTTTTATGGTACCCGTTAATTTTCAGTGTGCCACAGAGCTTTAGGCTGCATTGTAGAAGTTGTTAGCTGGCTTAAGAACAGCTGACAGCCAGGAAGAAATGGGAGACACTTTGAGAGATTGGCACATTAGCTAGATATTTGTGCAAAGAGGATCAGCAGTGAATAAGACTGATTTTTTAAATTATCATTGTTAGGTTTCAGAGCAGACAGCCACTGAGGTTAATAGGGGCAGTCGACACCTTAGCGCTCTCATCCATCATCCAGGTTCCATCAGTTTTGTGCTTGCTTTGTTTGGGAATGTTATATTCACAATCCCATGTGCTAGAAAAATACAAGTTTTAAATGAAAGCTAAGGATTCAGGACTGCAGTTTTAAATTGAAGGGTGGACGCTGGGCATAATCTATGGCTGTGGACTCAGGGGGTGTATAGATTGCTGTGTACCATCAAGTGGACCGAAATAAACCTTAAATAACAGGTAATAGCAGCAGTGATGCTCTGAGTTTAGGGGCAAGGTCCAGTGGCTGGGTTTGTTGTTCTGGCTGGACTTTATGCTTTTATCTAACCATAATAATCAAACTGTCTTTCATCCAGTGTGCTTGATACTTAAGCCTCCTAACATCCTAGAGAGAGGGGGAAGGGAGGATTGCTTTGGCCTTACTAGTGAAGATGTGAACCTAATACCCTCTGCTGAATACAAACAGAACTGTTTGCCTGCCTAAGGTTCTCCGCCACTAGCTGTGAGCTAGACCCTGAGAGGTGCCTAACACCTCCAGCTCCTCCCATCAGGACTGGGTCTGTAGCTAAATTTGAATTCTGAATGAATTTTGTCCTGGCTCTAAAGGCTTGTTTGTGTGGATACATTGCCCTCTAGTGTTAACACAAAGCCTAGAGAGAAGATCAGGATACTGCCCAGTATCGTGGTTCTCTTAATCCAAGTGGCAGCCATGCACGCAGCGGGGGCTCACGGCTCTGAGATCCACCCCTACTGCTGCTGTAGTGTTCCAGGAAGCTGTGAAGGTGTTACAGCTTCACCTGCATAGTACCCGTGTGACTCAGTTTTTCTTTCTGTGACTATTCAAGGTAATGCAGGGAGACAGTAGCTGTCTTGGAAACTGCTCCCTGGTCTCCGGAGCTCTGTATTGTGCCACAACGGCAAGGCCATCCTCTCCTCTCTAGCTCAGCTTTCAGTGGTGCAAAGCACAGTAATTTTATTTGCAAATGATACCAGGTCTTTCAGATTCCAGGCAGAAATAATATAAAGAAGCCTGGAGAGACTCAAACCATGGTCTAGAAAATAACAAAATGAGATGCAGTCAAGTAAAATGCAAACTAATGAGTCTGAGGAAAAATAACTTGCAATGCAGATACTCACAGAGAAGGAGTGCTTTGCAGAGAAGCAGTGCCGAGAGCAAGGCTGGGCTGATTACCTACATCCCGTTACATCAGAGCTAGGAGAGCCCTATTTTCAGATACGCTGATGCGGGCATCTTGCAGCAGCAATGGATGCTGCTCCGGGCATGTCCAAATCATGAGCAGAATTTTCAGTGTATTGAGAGCTGCGTAAGCATGTTGAAAATTGGTTGAATTAGACTCTTGAATCATGTGGGAAAGGATGAGACAGCTGCTGTTTGCAGTGCATCTTTTAAGTACTGATAAGCTAAACTGAAAGTTGCCTTGGTTTTCAGACCCAAATTTCCTTGTTTCACTTAGAAGTCCACATTTTCTGAACGCATTCATTTCTGTTTTTGGAAGGAGCCTCACTTTTTGGTTCAACAATGTCTGATTTGGGAATGAGGGAATTACCTTTGGATAGGAAGGCACCAGGTCCTCAACTAGTGGATTATTGCCACAGCTCCCTCAAAATCCAGCAACTGACACTCTAGTTTGTATGCCCCAGTTCTTTTCTTTCAGTCATTCCTGGATGAATAAATGTATAAGGCACGTTCCTTTTCTCCCTCAGAAGATGGCTACCAGTATACAGAGCCCACCAAAAAATGAAAGGTGTGAGCCATCCTCACAGGTCTTGATATAGTGCGGCAGTGCAGAAAGGGAGTCCAGGTCCCCAGGCAGGCCCCAGCTAGGTGAAAACTCACACATGTTTTTAGCTAACCTTCACTTATTGCTGTACTGCTGGATTGCAGATAAATCCTCTCATCGAGGAGAGGGGTGATTCTGGTGCCAGCATTCACACCTGGATTACTTCTCTCTCTGCTCAGTGTTGCTCCTGCATACCTCGTGAGACCTGTTTGTCAGGTAATACAATCTGGAAATACTCCTTGCCAGAAAAGGCCTCACTTTGCTACCCTAGGATGGCACTTAGCATGTGTTTTGCTGCTCAAATGCTCAGACACTAGCATTTTTAGTGCAGTTAGCACGTCCTAAGTGTGATGTGCAACTAGGTCCTAATTCTGTCACCGCCTCTCCCATACTCTGGATGTGTGTGTGTGTGTGTGTGTGTGTGTCCTTGCCTTGGGAATCTTCCCAGGTTTCATCACATCTGTTACTATCACCTTTCTGATGTTGTTTTTCAATTACTCCTTGTGCCCATTCATTGTCCATATCTGCTTGATGTAAAAGAATTGCAGATTTATTGTTTTTCAGTATATTTGCATAAATGCAGGGCCAAAACCCTCAAATATGCCTTCCAATTTTAAAGTTATGCCAAAAAGCTTTGACGTAAGGAGGTGATATCTTGTTCTTGTGTGGGCACCAGAAATGTCATGGGAACCAAGGCGAAGGTCCTCCTAAGCTTAGTTGCCCATAGGGCTAGCATGATTCAGGCACACCTGTTTCTATAGTGCACTGTGTACAAGGCAATGTATCGCTAGTGAGACGTCCAACTTGAATGGACCATTTGCAGCTATGGGCATGTGGTTCTTATGGGTGCTGTGAACAACCGTTAGCAAAAGTTTCAAGTGGGTCTGAAATTTGTGCTTCTGAAGCCATAGCTGAACACCTGAAATATTCTACTACTCAGTTCTAGGGGTATAGGTTGTAGCAGTGATGGTTTAAGGACATAGGCAAACAAGGTTTTTTGGGTAAATTTGATATTGTTTATTAGACCAACTCCAGTAGTTGGAAAGAATTCTTTTTTGCAAGCTTTCGGGCACATACACCTTTCATCAGGCTGAGGAAGCATCTGCAGATGGTCTGTGCTCTTGCTAGATGGAATGAATAGAAAAGAAGCCAGAGGCTGGTATGCATGCAAGAAAGTCAGTCGGTGACAATGTAAATAGGAGTCAATGTAAATAGGAGATTGAGCCAGGGGAGGGGAGGTTGAAGGGAGGGGGCTTGGGGAATGAATATAACTGGTAAATAGTGGAGAGGTACCTGGGGAGTCAGATCTTAGGCAGGTTATAACGTGTCATAAATCCAAGGTCTATATTTAGTCTATATTTTTTTGTATCCAGTAGGTTGATGAAGTGAAGCTCATAGGCTCATTTGTGAAAGATGTTTTGTAAATTCCCTTTGAAGATTAGAACTGAGAGATTGGAGAGAGAGTGGTTTTCTTGTGAGAAATGTGCCCCCACAGGTAATTGGGTATTCTTGTCTTTGATAGATTTCCAGTGTACGTTCATTCTGGTGCGCAGTTGTTGTTTGGTCTCTCCTACGTATTTTCCATCAAGGCATTTACTGCATTGAATGAGATGTATTACATTTCTGGAGCTATAAAATCCAGGAACGCTGATGGTTCTGTTGTGGGGTGTAGTAATTGTGGGGGTGGTGGAGATATTGTTGTTAGGTTTTACATTTCTTGTCATGGCATGGTCTGGATCCATTTGGTGTGTTTTGGGCTGTAGAAAGTTTGCTTCTGGTGATGAGGTTAGCGAGGTTCAGTGCTTGTTTAAAGGCCAGGATGGGTGGTTCTGGGAAGGTCTCTTTAAGAATTGGGTCTTTTTCTAGTACTACTACTCTGTTCTGGCATGGGAGCCATACACAGCTTGGTAAATAAAGTAATACAAGCATTTAGGCCCTACTTTCCATATAGCTCCATTTCAAAGGACTTGAGAGTAGTAGTAGCTCTTACAATCATCTGGGTCAGTGGTGCCCAACCTTCCAACCCCATGGGCTTGGATGAGTGGCTTGGATGAGTCTACAGGCTGGATCCTGTGCAGGATTAGCACGTGGGGTGCTGCTGCACCAGGTGTCATTATGCGCTGGCCTGATCCTGTGTGCTCAGATCCAGCTGTACGCTGGCCCCACCCCATGTACCCAGATCTGGCTGTGCAGCAGCCCAGTGTGCTCAGGGCAGGGCCATGTTATCTAGGGGTGCACTGACAGAGATTTTTTTGGGCTGATACTGTTGGCTGATTTTTAACAAGCCATATAGGCCGATTCTGATCCAATTGTCATTATGCTGCCTGGCAGCATGGAGAACAGCATCTAGCTGGTAAGTCTGTTGTGGGGGAAGGAAAGGTCATGGACAGGGCAGACCAAGGTCCCTGTGGTGAGAGAGGGAGTGGGGCTGGTGCTGGGGCAGGCGCTGCACAGCTGGGGCAGGGTGGGGTGTGGGGCGGAGCTTCAGCTCATCCAAGGATGTGGGCGGGGGGAGGGCTCCTGCTGCTGCACACACCCTGGGAGGACATGGGGGGCATGTGCCCCCTGGATCCATGCATGGGATGAGGGTGGGCTGCTGCTGTGGACTGGGGCTGGGGGAAGCCAATTTTGGGGTAAATTTTGGGGTGACTGCAGCCCCCATAGCCGCTCTCCCAGCTCTGCCACTGCACACCCTGAGCACAGCCCCAGCCCAGCCTCAGCACTGGGAAGAGCCTGGTGCCACCCCTGGCCCCAGCCCACAGTGGCAGCCTGCCCTCACCCCACACACGGATCTGGGAGGCACATGTTCCCCATGCCTCCCAGGGTGCTTGCAGTGGCGGAAGCCACCCCCCACCCCCTGGAAGAGCCACAGCTCTGTCCCGTGCCCTGCCCCAGCTGTGCAGAGCCTGCCCCAGCGCCAGCACCACTTCCCCTCACTGCAGGGGCCTTGGTCTGCCCCCCCCCCCGCCCCTTCCTTCCCCCATGCCCCTTCCCCAATTGCCCCTTCACCCACAACAGATTTACCAACTGGACACTGCTCTCCATGTTGTCAGGCTGCGCTCCTGGCTGCTTGCATGTTGCGCTGCAGTTGCATGCATACACGCGGCATTTATTGGTGACTATCAGCCACATCAGCCAAAAAAAGCCGATTGCCGATAATGTTAATTTTCCTTTTATTGGTGCACCTCTAATGTCATCCAGTCTGCAGAAATCTGGTTCAGAAATCTGGAGGCAATTAACGCTGCCACCACTCCCCTGCTGCCAAATTTCTAGACCTGTGGGGAGCCCTGCAGGCCAGATGACACAGTTCTACAGGCTGGAGGTTGAGCACCACTGACCTAGTCCAACTTCCTGGTAGAAAGCTGTAAAAACCTTGCCCTGAATTCCTGTGTCAAGCCCACAAGCTGTGTTTCTGCTACAACAGCTTTTTTTGGAAAGTTACCCAGCTTGATGTGAAGACTCTGTTCCTCCTTGGTGCAGTTAGTCTTGCATTATCTTAATTCTGACTCTAGGAAGGCCCAAGGTGATAAAGGGCAATGCAGAAAGATGTACCATTTGAAACAGCTTTTGGTGATGATCTTTGGACTTATCTAGACTTAGGCATTAAAGTTTCATTTGTAAGGAGAGTTTAAAGGGTTAGTGAATATGTCTGTAGATAGCTACTGTATCCAACAGATCAGTAAGTTGCTTATGAGTTATGACACAGGTGCTGCTTACGTGTGCCATATGCTTACAAAACTGTTAGTCAATTATTAACCTGTTATAGACTTTTTAGAAATGGAAGCCAAAAGAAAGCGGAGTTTGTGTTGGCATAGCTAAAGCAACCAGAACATTGGTTTTAATGCAGGCACTCCTGGGTTTTGTGAGCCCTGTCTTATAGTGTAGTCCATCTGTATTGTGGTTTTCACCAAGGTTGCTCTGCTGGTACCAGCATTCCCAGTGTGGAAAAAACTTGGCAGGATGGGCAATGACTTCCAAAAGCAGCTTGCTGAGAAGCTGGGACTCTAGAAATGTTGCATTCCCTTTTGTTCTTTCTGCTGAAAACACTTGCCTTCATTTTCTTTCCTACATCCATGGTAGGCTTCTCCCCCTCCCTTCCCCTCCTCTCCCCTTGCCAAATCCTTTGCAGCCTCTCTCTACTCATTGGGTATCTTCCCTGTAGTGACTCCACCCCCCCCCACCCAGAAGTCCACCTCTCTCTTCCCATAAATTAGTGCCCTTTTGGGTCTTCTGCTTTTCTGCTCCCCTTCTGTGGATGTTTCCCATCCTTCCTGCTTTGGGGTGAAAAGTCCCCAACCATAGTGGTTCTGTCCTTTCTCTTCCTCTGAATATCAGGGTCTGGATTTCTCTCCTAGTCCAGATTTCATCTTATTCTTCCTCCAGCAGGGCTGGTCCCTCCTCACTTGGATCCCTCCTTTCCAGTTCTGTTTTGCCTTCTCCCTTCCGAAGTGGTATCTTTTTACGCAGGGGTCTGTTGCCATCGGTTCTGGGCTGCTTGTTACCAAGCCTACCAGTCACAGCTGGGAGCCCATGAGAGACAGGAAACAACTGCAGGCTAGAGAAAGGCAGGCTCCCATCTCCTCTCATGGGAGGAGACCTGAGGAGCCAGGCCCTCTCTGCTCATGTTGAGAAAATTGCTGCCTTGAGAAAATTGAAGATTATTAGGGGGCATGGCAGTGCTTCTTGAAATTACCAGTCCTGGCCTGTGCTCTCTTGTCAGGCAGGAATCCCAACCCTGCCTCCCACTCATCTCTGCTCTCCAGTGACATCTGAGGACTTCTGTCTTGGGGTGCTCCAAGGAGGCTGCTAACAAAGGGGTCTACAGTTGCTCATTGCAGTGGTGGCTTTTGTGCTGCAGATGCTCATCCCAGGAGACCTGGACCAGAACCACCAAACTCCTCCCACGTGGGCCATTTGATGGTGATGACTGTGCAGCATATCAGAGCAGGGTTGGGGTTGAGTTCAGTGGGGCGGCGTACTGGTGAAGAGATGCTCCATCTCTTATTTAGCATGCTAAAAGAAATTGATCTTCTTCTCTTGCTGTTCTATCTTAGTGATCCTCTTCTATCCGTGCTTGCAGCCCTTTATAAGTCCACCAGAAATTTTTGGCTACTCACAGAGCCTCTGGACAGGATTTGCTAGATATGCTGTCTGTTCTGCTTTGGGGAGGCTCCCCTCCCCCTTCCACCTGGATCCTGCTGGTTGCATTCTCCATGCTCAGACCTTGTCATTGTCGTTCTGCCTGCAAATGTGATTATCCCCTATTAGCTCTTCTTTCTCTTACTCTATGGCTTGTTGCTTGTTCCAGAGAAGCACATTTACCTTCATATGCCCTCCACGTGCCTAGGATTTTCCTTCCCCCCCCAACACACACATATTCACATTGATGCTGTTTAGTCTCTGTGAGGTTCTCTAATGCCAAGCTGAGAGAGATCCATGTGAAAGTGTTTTGGAGCTTGCAGGGAACTAGGCTTCTCAGAACCAAAATAAATGCAGAATCGCGTTATTCAAATGGGATGGAGTCAGAAGTGAAGCAAAGCACAGATTAGGTTTGAAGAGCAAGTATATACCTGAATTATTGCAGGCTGGGTTTCAGAAGGCCTGGCTCTTACTGGCTTGCTATAGGCATCAAGGAAGGTAAATCTAACTAAGACAAGGTTTGAAGGAGCCAGGAACTGGCTCGTGAGGGCTCACAGTCCTCTGATTTCAAAGTTTGGCCCAGTTCCCATGTTGTGTAGCTCAGTTACCTCTGTCCTCAGATGCAGGATCCAGAGTCAGGTACCCTTGGGCTGACAAGATACCTTGTCACATGAGACAAATAGGGCTGTTTGGTTTCAGTGTCATTCTCTATTTTTGGCTGCTGAGGGAGGGTGAGGAAGGGCCTTGACGCCCCCCATGACACTCATCCAGCAGCAGAGAGAGCAGTGTTGTCAGACCCCTGGAGAGAGTCCCATGGTGGCTGTCACAGAGGGTCTTGAAATGGGAAAAGGGGAGAAGGAGGCGATTAAACAAAGAGACAGAATATTACCAATGAAAGAAATAAGGCACATTAGCTAGGAGAGTCACTCTTCCTTTGAGAATTCATTGGCACTTCCCATGTCGGGAGGTGCAAGTGCCAATATCAATTAAATAACTTTGCCCTTGGCCCAGAATGGTGAGATTCAGTCTCTAAGATAGATGTGGATGAAGCTGGGGGAATTAACATCAGTCTTGCAATTGTCTGTCTCCAGCAATAGCCAGCGATGGATACTTCTGCGGCAGGCAGAAATATCCAATCAATCTGACCAATTATCCAATATTGTAAGCAGAGAAAAAACATTTTCCTGACCGTTGCAGCAGTTGTCTTCTAACCAAAAGCTGATTGCCATTTAGCTAGGTGCGCATGCAGCACCCATAACCATTATGACCAGCCATAACATTTTTCCAGCTCTTCTTACGATGAAGCCAGTGTGCTTGCTTCTCCCTTCTCCTGAGAACAGCTGTGAACTCCCAGGCTGGTTAAGGCAGCTCCCTTTTAAGTTCTAAATTTAAACAGACATCATTTGAAGCTTAGATTTTTGCTCTCATTTCATGGGATAGCTTGAAGAACAAGGACTGGTTGCTTTGCATCATCATTATTAGCTATTGATATTTCCGTGCACCTTGAAGTGCCTACCAAGCGTAAGGCTCATGGCCTGGGCAGGTACAGAGGCTGTATCTTCACCTTGCTTTGGAGCACTGCCTTTGACCACGTCCCACCCAGACACTTCTGCCTGTACAAATGAAACCTGGAACCGAGGTGCTGAAGCTGTATACAAGGGGCACCCGTGGCTGCCACTCTGAGCATGCCAGAGACTGAACATTTGAGACTGGCGTCACCACCACGTTAATGGGTTTGTTTCATGCAGACAGGAGTGTATGGGAAGGATACACTAGAGAGCAGTCTTCCCTGGGAGTGGTGGGGATGTAGTGTAGACCTACTCATGGTCAGAGACAGTCCTGGCCTAGCAGAGCTTCTTAAATAGAGCAGGCAGACAGAGTGGGAAGACAAAGAGAGGAAGTGACTTGTCTAAGCTCACCCAGGCCCAAAATATGACCTGTCTCTGGCGTCCTCAGCCGGTCACCTGTGCACCCGGCCATGCCCTTCATTTA
>NW_005842614.1:239763-258774 GCF_000455745.1 Alligator sinensis | reverse complement strand
TGAAGAGCAAAGCCCCAGGCTGTGAAATGCAGCTGCTCAGTGCTTGCAAGAATCTCCCTGGCAACTCTGGTGCAGGCCCCCTTTTACAACTGTTCTACAAAAGTGAAGCTGAATGTATTTTAAAGGGTAAGGGGCAGGCTGCTATTTTTCAGATAAGTTAGTGAAAACTTTACTCCTCTTGTCTAATTACACTGCAGTTAGATTTTCCATGGAAGCCCCATCCTTGGCAGGATGCCCTCTTTGAAGTCATTAGTCTTCACAGCGGGAAGAGAAGATCATCAAAGACTTCGTTTCCCAGCAACCCCTGCTGTGCCGTTACACACCGGAGGATTGCAGAAGAGAGCGCATTAAGTCTGATGTTCTCTTTTTCCAGCCCTGAGCAGAGATTTCTTTGAACTGGGGCCTGGGGAGAGGAATGCTGCCTCTATCTCAAAACTCTTCTCTGATTTTTTCATTTTAATACCAATTTAGCAATTAAACCCAACGTAGAGCAGTTGCAGAATGTGAGCAGGGGAGCATGGGTAAGTGGAGATGTGGCGATTACGATGTGTGGAAGATGAAGGAATTCACTAGGGATGCCCCAGAGGTGGCATGATGGTTTGAATGCATGACCCTGCTTTGATGCGTGCATTGAAGTTGAGCAGTACAAATGTGGCAGAGTCCTCAAGATGTTCATCTGCTCTTGCAGGTGCAACACTGTAATTCTTCAAGGTGGCAGCTTCCCATTCACTCATCCAAGAACAATGATTTTCTGGCAAATACTAGTCCTTAGCATTTCTGTCCCTGGCACATTGCTCCAAACTCTTGAGATCTCCAGTACTTCCACCCAATGTGAGCTTTTGTAAAGAAATAAAGGCCCTAGGGAGTGGGAGGTTCTCCATGCCAGGCTATCCAGGGACTTGTTTCTGGGATGTCGGGGACCTACCAAGATTCCATGCCAGGTTGGTTGAAGTCCATTGCCATCAAAACCCCTTTCTTCCACTACACTTGGAAGCAGCAGTTACTGACCTTGTGACTGCTGCAGCTACCAGGAGCAGAACCAAATGATCACTCTAACCTAGTATACATAGAGCAAGCAAGTTTTAGTTCACTTTCTGTGTATTTTTCTTGTACTTCCTAGCCTGGAGAATGGAGACCTTAAGACAATGTTCTTAACTCTTCTGTTTTTTTGTTTCCTTTTAACCTCTCTTCGGCTGGAATAGCTCCCATGCATAAGAAGAAAGAAATGCTGGATACAGGAGATGAAAATATGGATAAGGGGAGAAAAAGGGCAGTAAGGAAAATCCCATTGGTGCAGAAACCTCAAAGCCAGTTCAGAACCACCTGCTTGGCCAGGAGAGAATCCTACTAAGAGGCTTTGCTGCTTGTACTTTGTGCCTGTTAAAGATTTGACGTGGCATGCTGGAACTGACACATCAAAGAGACTTGCTGAATGGACTGTTTTATCAGTAATGATTTCCTCTGGAATCTGATGGCTGTTACTGCAATTACTATAAATGAATACACTTCTACTTGATGTGTTGTGCAACAGCTCAACATAAAAAAGTAAGAGGAGCGATCCCCATTTAATGCAGTAAATCTGCACCATCTTTAGGCCAAGGATGAGCAGGGATTGCAGGTGGTTTCATTGGTTTAGTGTATTTTTTTTTTCATTCTGCTTCCATTTCTTGCTAATTTTGCACTTGGAGACATTTCCTTCAATGGCAGCACTTGTGCTTGGCCAGGCTAGGAAATCTTAGACTTTGTCCTTACACTTCCCAATGTCTAGATGAACATGACAGACTATGCTTAGCAGAGACATAAAGCAGCTGGGCACTTGAGGCAGCTGCAATGCATGGGGGGCAGGAGCAACTTCTGGCTGCTACTGTACCACTAGCACACCTGTGTGGTCATAGCAGCAGCTGCTATCTTTCCTCCCCCCAAGTCAGTGCACTGCCTGAGCTATGCTACTGATGCTTAGTGCTTCCACATCTTACTTCATGGTGTTAAGGTGAGATACCCTTCATGCAGCATTCTATCATATCTTTCATAGCATCTGACAAAGTAGGCCACTGCCTGCAAAAGCCCATACCTCCCTGAACCAATTTGTCTCTTATATGCTACCTTGCCCTACCTTCTGCATATCTTTCAGTGTGTGGCTCTAATTCATTCACGTGCATTTGAAAATCCTGCTACTCATCATGAATGTCCCAATAAGGCAGTGTGAGTGGCTTTTTCTTTCAGCCATCCGTCTTGAGTTTCTCCCCCAAACTTTTGGAAATTTGGGGTCATTTCACATTTCTTTGAACTTGTCAGATTTTGTTTCAGAAATGGAGAGCAGTTGAGTGATATTTAATTCAGGCTTCTCTTCCTGTGGCTTGGGTCTTCTCTATTTATAGGGGTTCTTGAAAGCTTGTCTGCTCTAAGCAGCTCAATACCTGTGCTACGTTTCACATTTAATGAGAATTTTTACAATTTTGTGATCATTTCTGAAGTCTGGCTGCCGCTTTGCACAGCGGTTCCTATAATAGGGCTTCGAATGATTTTTATAGTCTATCTCCATCTCATCCAAATTCTTCTTATGAACATGAAACAACTTGCCACCCGAACACCTCTCAGAATTTTTTCCAACCCAAGCATAGCTCTATTTTTAAGGGGTCAAAATAGCTGAGTGATGAAGGTATTATGTAGTGAATCCAGAGGTATGCATTTTGCACTTGTGCCAAAGACAGAACTCAGTTTACCCAACTGAAAATGGGTACCCAGTCACTGAGGCTCTGAAAACTGCTAGATGCGATATTAGCTACATCACTCTCTGCTGTGCTGGTGACTGCAGACATTGCAGAGTTTTCATTGTGCAGGTCTGATGAGCTGCTTAGACTCAGGGCTCTGGACCATGCTTTGGTTTGATGGCAGTGAGATGGCAATCCATCCATGTGGGATTACATCAACCACGTTCTCAGATCCTCTGTTAACTGCCAAACACAGAAGTTTCTGTTTAATACTTTTTTACAATTCTGCATAAGTTCTTATTATCTATGCTGAAGACCACTTTAAGTAATCATTCCTTGGTGTAGCAGGACTGAGGCCTTAGGAGTGACTATGATGACCCCTGATGGCCAAGCACCTCCTGCCCCACTCTTATTCTTTGGGGTACCCTCCCGTTTTACCTTTCCTGCCATGCCTTGAAGCAACTAATAATACTTAGGGAAGCTGACCCAGGGCCCCGAAGTGAGCCTCAGTCCTTCTATTGATTGTCTCTTGTGCCTGGCTGGCATCCACCTTGTTCCTCCAACTCAACTCTGAAGCATGGCCCCCTTGCCCTATCCATGACTTAGAGCACAAGCTGCCTTAAGGGCAATAATCATGGTCTCTGTTCTCACCTGTAGCCATGCCCATGCCTTACAGATGTTATTCTGACAACATTCCTGTAGGGGCCTCTGCCTTCTTGGCTTTAGCCACTTTTATTCTGGCTGCAGGGCTCCATCTGTGGGCCACTTGTTCTTGCTTGACTTTCTCAGCCTCAGCCCTTTCTGTATCTCAGCCTTCAGACTCCTGGCCCCCGTTTCTGGGCCCCTGGGGTTTCTAGGCCTAGGCAAGGGTGTTCCCAGGTTAACTTAATCCCCCTGGCATCCTTGGCCCAAGGCAGCGCTGCTTATAGCCTAACCCAGCGTCCTGGTGCCCCTGGCCTAGGCAAGGCTGCTCATGCTTCATCAGCCCTTGGCCCCTTTAGCGGGGCTCTCAGTCTCTCCCTCCCTCCGTCCCTCTCCCACCACCGAGTCCCTGACTTTGCAGGACTACTGTCCCCAGCCTCTAAATGGTTTGGGTTTCGGTACTATGCAGCCCATTAAGTCCTAGACCAGGGCTGGGCAAAATGGCAGTTCCAGCTGGCAGCTGGACTCCATTTCCCAGCAGTCTTTGCCCACATTGCTGTGGCCAGTTTCCATGGAAACCCCAGTAGCAGTGGTGCCGTGACAGCAGGGGCCAGGGTTTCCATGGAGACTGGCCCCAGCAGCACTGACAGGGGCCAGAGCTGAGATTTTGCAGTGGTGACAATATGGTCCAGAGCTGGGGCAGAGCCATGATCTGCTGCCTGCGTGTCCCTGCTTGGGGTGTGTGGGCAGTGAATCACAGCTCTGCCTCAGCTCTGGACCATGCTGTAAATGCCACAAGATCCCAGCCCCAGAGCAGTTCCTGCTCAGCTGCCCACCCTGCTGCTATCTTTCCTCCCCCCAAGTCAGTGCACTGCCTGAGCTATGCTACTGATGCTTAGTGCTTCCACATCTTACTTCATGGTGTTAAGGTGAGATACCCTTCATGCAGCATTCTATCATATCTTTCATAGCATCTGACAAAGTAGGCCACTGCCTGCAAAAGCCCATACCTCCCTGAACCAATTTGTCTCTTATATGCTACCTTGCCCTACCTTCTGCATATCTTTCAGTGTGTGGCTCTAATTCATTCACGTGCATTTGAAAATCCTGCTACTCATCATGAATGTCCCAATAAGGCAGTGTGAGTGGCTTTTTCTTTCAGCCATCCGTCTTGAGTTTCTCCCCCAAACTTTTGGAAATTTGGGGTCATTTCACATTTCTTTGAACTTGTCAGATTTTGTTTCAGAAATGGAGAGCAGTTGAGTGATATTTAATTCAGGCTTCTCTTCCTGTGGCTTGGGTCTTCTCTATTTATAGGGGTTCTTGAAAGCTTGTCTGCTCTAAGCAGCTCAATACCTGTGCTACGTTTCACATTTAATGAGAATTTTTACAATTTTGTGATCATTTCTGAAGTCTGGCTGCCGCTTTGCACAGCGGTTCCTA
Source organism: Alligator sinensis (assembly GCF_000455745.1). Taxonomy (NCBI): domain Eukaryota; kingdom Metazoa; phylum Chordata; order Crocodylia; family Alligatoridae; genus Alligator; species Alligator sinensis. The sequence goes on along the minus strand of NW_005842614.1, from coordinate 253,978 downwards.
TAATAGGGCTTCGAATGATTTTTATAGTCTATCTCCATCTCATCCAAATTCTTCTTATGAACATGAAACAACTTGCCACCCGAACACCTCTCAGAATTTTTTCCAACCCAAGCATAGCTCTATTTTTAAGGGGTCAAAATAGCTGAGTGATGAAGGTATTATGTAGTGAATCCAGAGGTATGCATTTTGCACTTGTGCCAAAGACAGAACTCAGTTTACCCAACTGAAAATGGGTACCCAGTCACTGAGGCTCTGAAAACTGCTAGATGCGATATTAGCTACATCACTCTCTGCTGTGCTGGTGACTGCAGACATTGCAGAGTTTTCATTGTGCAGGTCTGATGAGCTGCTTAGACTCAGGGCTCTGGACCATGCTTTGGTTTGATGGCAGTGAGATGGCAATCCATCCATGTGGGATTACATCAACCACGTTCTCAGATCCTCTGTTAACTGCCAAACACAGAAGTTTCTGTTTAATACTTTTTTACAATTCTGCATAAGTTCTTATTATCTATGCTGAAGACCACTTTAAGTAATCATTCCTTGGTGTAGCAGGACTGAGGCCTTAGGAGTGACTATGATGACCCCTGATGGCCAAGCACCTCCTGCCCCACTCTTATTCTTTGGGGTACCCTCCCGTTTTACCTTTCCTGCCATGCCTTGAAGCAACTAATAATACTTAGGGAAGCTGACCCAGGGCCCCGAAGTGAGCCTCAGTCCTTCTATTGATTGTCTCTTGTGCCTGGCTGGCATCCACCTTGTTCCTCCAACTCAACTCTGAAGCATGGCCCCCTTGCCCTATCCATGACTTAGAGCACAAGCTGCCTTAAGGGCAATAATCATGGTCTCTGTTCTCACCTGTAGCCATGCCCATGCCTTACAGATGTTATTCTGACAACATTCCTGTAGGGGCCTCTGCCTTCTTGGCTTTAGCCACTTTTATTCTGGCTGCAGGGCTCCATCTGTGGGCCACTTGTTCTTGCTTGACTTTCTCAGCCTCAGCCCTTTCTGTATCTCAGCCTTCAGACTCCTGGCCCCCGTTTCTGGGCCCCTGGGGTTTCTAGGCCTAGGCAAGGGTGTTCCCAGGTTAACTTAATCCCCCTGGCATCCTTGGCCCAAGGCAGCGCTGCTTATAGCCTAACCCAGCGTCCTGGTGCCCCTGGCCTAGGCAAGGCTGCTCATGCTTCATCAGCCCTTGGCCCCTTTAGCGGGGCTCTCAGTCTCTCCCTCCCTCCGTCCCTCTCCCACCACCGAGTCCCTGACTTTGCAGGACTACTGTCCCCAGCCTCTAAATGGTTTGGGTTTCGGTACTATGCAGCCCATTAAGTCCTAGACCAGGGCTGGGCAAAATGGCAGTTCCAGCTGGCAGCTGGACTCCATTTCCCAGCAGTCTTTGCCCACATTGCTGTGGCCAGTTTCCATGGAAACCCCAGTAGCAGTGGTGCCGTGACAGCAGGGGCCAGGGTTTCCATGGAGACTGGCCCCAGCAGCACTGACAGGGGCCAGAGCTGAGATTTTGCAGTGGTGACAATATGGTCCAGAGCTGGGGCAGAGCCATGATCTGCTGCCTGCGTGTCCCTGCTTGGGGTGTGTGGGCAGTGAATCACAGCTCTGCCTCAGCTCTGGACCATGCTGTAAATGCCACAAGATCCCAGCCCCAGAGCAGTTGCTGCTCAGCTGCCCACCCTGCCAGTGCTGCTGGGGCTGGTCTTCATGGAAACCCTGGCCCCGTGTTGTCATAGCTGCACCGCTCCTGGGATCTCCATGAAAACTGGCTGCAGTGATATGGGCAGGGGCAGCTGGGAAATGGAGTCTGCTGTGGGCCCAGTCCATCCTGTGGGCCAGACATTGCCTACCCCTGTCCTAGACCCTGGAAGGGCTCTATACCAGGTGGCCCTTGGGCACTCCGTGGCCTCCTATTTGCCCCTTTTTAGGCACACTGGTCCTGTGGCATCAACTTAAATGCATCACAAATGCAAATGATCATTCAGTCAAAAGTCTCTCCCACTCTGGATCTGTGCCATCCTGCAAGCGCTAATTCTCTTTGAGTTTTCACCTTCCAGCTCTTATGGGTGGCTAGGGTGCTTGCCCGGCTGCCTCCTGCAGCCCCTCCCTCCCAGGAGATCCATTCCCTGCAGTATGCAGGGCCAGACTGTCCTCCTTGCTCCAAACACTGGGCTTATATGCCTCTCAGCACCACCCCTTCTGGTCACATGTCTCCTCAGCCACCTGCAGGTGTTTGTCCATTTCTGAATGGCCCACCCTCTGAGCAGCCCTGCACAGCATGCTTAGCCTGTTGCACTTTCTCTTTAAAGTTACAGGGTTCCAAGTGGATTGAGTCTGGGATCATGATTTTGTTTTCTGTTTGTACAGCATAATGGGTTGCATGATTCAGATTCCTAGTACAATACAAGTGTTGAGCTCTACATTCATAGCTACTGAGGATCACAGTTTGGTAACAAATTTGCTTAGAGGTATTAACATGCCCCCCAAAATCTCTCTGCAAAGCCTCATTTAGGATCTTTTTCTTTATTCTGCCATTACCGTTTTTTGGGTCCTTGTGGCTTAGCTCTCCATGGAAGTGGGCTCAGTTACTACAGTTTAATTTCCACTTGCCATGGGGTAAGAGCATTGATGCAGATAGATACGGTGGACTGTTTCAAATGCTGTAAAGCCCACTCCTTTTTTTATACCTCACAAAATTGTTTATAGGGCGCTTAAACATATAATAAAAATGTTGAAGATTGAGAATTTCTGTACTTAGTAGAGTTTGTCTGATCCCTTAGCTCATGTCCAAAACTTAAAATACTTTTGGGTTGACATGTAGAGATGGCATTCTGCTTTGGTTCATTAGTATGATGCCTGCACGTAAATCCTGATTCAAATTCTCTGGTTTTATGTATTGCTAACTAGCTTGATTTTATTATGGTGATTGTGAGGCTAACTCAGTGTTTTCAATTAACTCAGTGACATCTACATAGTAATTTTACTGTGCAGTGCAGTTTGGTAATACGTTGGGATCCATATCAAAATAATACGTTACACCCTTAATGTATCCCAATCCCTTAAACACCATCTTATTTTAAAAAAACAATACCTCTTTAATAGTATTCAGTGTAAATTGCACACCCATTTAATCATCTCAAGTTGCAAATTGCTCTTTAACTTATTAAAACTATTTTGAACCAATCCATTCTATGCTATTTATGTCCCCTTGTAGTTGGTGTTTATATCTGTATATGTGTGTTTAATGAGCTGCATTTCAGATTCTTTAGTGCTTGTTAACATTTTCATTTAGAAAGCAGTCTTCTCTAGATCTGCAAATATTGACTTCTTCTTGCTAGTGAGATCAACTTCTTACAAATAATGTAGTATAACCCAGGGGTTGGCAACATCAGAGTCACTGGATAGGATCTGCGGAGCTGGAGGGCTTTACTTATGTCTTTGTCCATGTTGGCATCAGGGCTGGAGAACAAGGAGCTGTGCTAAGGCCAGACAGGTTCTCCTTGCCCTCCTTTCTCCAGTCCATAGCTGGGAACTATGCCCGTGCTGTTGCAACTTCTTCCAGCCCCTTGCTCCTCAGCTGTGGCATGGGTGCAGCTTCAGTGAGGAGCTGTGCCGGGCTTAGGCGTTTTTAAACTATGTCTGTATTGCCACTTCTCTCCTCCTGCCCTCCTCCTTTGGCTGCAGCTAGGGCATAGCTTCCAGGCAGTGCAAAGCTGTGCTGGAACCAGGCAGCTTCCAGCTGTGCTTGAACCAGGCAGCTTCTGTCAAGCAAGGGAGGAGAAGCAGGGAGAAATGGCAGCAGCGTGGAAGCAGTTTGAAGATGCCTGGTCCTGGTGAAACTCCCCACCCCTCTGGGGATGAAGGGGTGGAAGAAGCAGTGGCAGTGGAGCAGGTGCAGTTTCCAGCTGCCTGACCTCAGCGTGGGTATGGGGAAAGCCGCTGACACTGATGTGCCGGGAAAGACAACCAGCCTGCATCAGGCAGAAGCCAGGTTCTGACCTTCAGCATGTTCTGGCAGCTTTGGGTTTCTCTGGGTTTAAAATATTTGTGCCTATGTCACTTTTCCAATGAAAATGCAGTCCACCATTGCACAGGGAGGCTTTATTTTGGCAAGTCAGTCTTATGTGCTCTTCTGGTGACTGACTGGTTTCTAAGTGAGCTGTATTGCTAGTGGAATCAGTTGCTTCCCCCTTAGTCAAACAAAGCGCCACCCATTCTTTCTCATGATCCTTTGAAGGCTGGACAGTGGGAACACATGCAATTTTGGGGAATTAGGGTGGGGAGCTCTGTCTTCCTCCATCTCCAATGCAGAATATCCTGGAAATAATATCAGACAAGCCATAGTGGAAATGACCTATTGATTTCATCATCCATGGTCTAGGACCTAATGAGTCTGGTCAAAAAATCTCTCTGGAAATGTCCTAGAGGGCCAGCTTTTTGTTCTCCAACTCAAAACACCTCTAACAGGAAGAAGGATGAGTGAGTGGCACAGTGTAGGGGCAAAGGTTTCTCCAGGGTAGTTGCCAGCTGTTTCAGGCAGGAAGACACAGAAAATATCTCTTTACCTGTTTCTGTGTTTGGATGCATTTCCCCACTGAAGTTCTGAAATGTCTTGACAGGCCTACGACTATTTGTGGTCCCACTGGAAATGAAGAAATTGCTTCTTATCTGTATATCCCAGGGTTTCTTTGTTGCCTTCCTTTATGGGTATCTAAGAAACAAGAGTGGTTCCTGAGAGTGAAGTATTTGGTGTTTTCCAGGAATTCATGGATCCTTAGTCAGCCTGTGGGAGGTGCATTCCTGGGAGTACATCTAGGATAGACCCAGCTTTCTGTCTTAGGGTAGCTTTTTTTTTCTTGTGATGGAGATAGTTTACAGATTGGAAGAATTACATTTGCTAAATTTCTCTTGATTTTACAATTCTATTTATTATTCCTTCTACTTTTTATTCTTTCTCTAGACAGGACAGCTCATTGACTCCCACAGTTTATTTCAGAGAGAAGAATTTGGAGTTTTGTGATAACGAATATGTTGGTTTAGTTCAGTTGAGCCATGATTTCTCTCTCTCTCTCTCTGCCTCTTGGCTGAGAAAGTGTCTGTCCTCAGATGCCAGGGTGAACTAAGACATCTGACCTCTCTTCTAATTCATAGGTTTGAGAGAGGTCAACTGTTCTTTTGTTTCTGAAGGCTGTAACAAAGGACAAAAGGTCAGGAAGACCCACAGTAGCTGGGCAGATTGCAGACTTCGTCCTGTGGCCAGAGCAGATGTCTGCATCCAAGATTGTTCCATGGCATCCTTTCAGAGACATGGCAACTTCCTGGGCTCAGAGGGTAGAAACACTGATTTCCTTAAGGCACCATTTGGTAATCTCGTGTCTTCTTAAACCAGTCGGAGCTGGCTTTGTCCTCATTTGCTGACAGTTGTTGGCTGCTGGATACTAAAGTGAGCTTCAGCCCATGAAATCTTTTGAGATGCATGCATGCATGCATGCATGCATACGTACATACATATATACTTTGGTTAGTCTGTAAGGTGCAAATCTACCCTGGCTTCTGCTGGGAACTCCTAACTTAGTATAAGACAAGCCCCCTGCTTTAGCTTGCAGCTTGTGACATCTATTGGCAGCTTGTTGCTTGTGACATCTACTGGCACTTGTGACATTTGCTGTTGCCAGGCGGCGTGGGAGAAGAGGGCTGTATGACAAGGGAAGATTACCTGTTGGTAATTCTGTTTGTCGGGGTTCTCTCTTCTCCTGTCCTTTATCTTTCCTGCCTCTCCTCAGGATGTGTCACTTTGAGGCCTTTCCTCTCATCTTGCTTTCTCTTACTTTGCTCTGGAAGTCTCTAATTGGAAAGGAGATGAGTGAATTGGCACTTGTAGCCTAGACTCTGATTGAGAGATCATTTGCTTTTTGCTGTGATTTGTGTGTCTGGTTTGGATGGGAAGAAAGTTATACCACAAAGAGGTAGAGAAGAGTGATTTTTTTTTCCCCAGGAGAGTTAAGCCAGGGGTAAATATGGCAGGTGGGCAGTGTGGATTGTGGTATTTGGCTAAGGCTGACTAATGCTGCAGATATCAGCAGCTGGGCCCAGTGAGGCAGGCAAGGGGGCTTTGGCATAAGAGCTGAGTGCAGCAGATGGGCTCAGCATGTGGTGCCTATGTCTGGCACTGAGGTGTAACGGACAGCATCTGCACCAGCACTAGGCAAGACTGGCAGGTACAGCTCATGGCATTGGTACTAAGGCTAGATGAACTAGGCCTTTATCATTGGGACAGAACAGGTATCTCCAAGTTTGCACAGCAATTTTCCCAGTTTTCAGTGGCCCCCTGCATTGTGCTTCACAGGAGGCTTGCTAGGTGCAGGGTAGATTGCAGCAAAATGTGATACAGGAGGGGATGCAGGAGATGCTCTTTCATTGCTCAGCAAGAAGCATCTGGTTCTGGAAAGAATTCAGTCTTCTGGGCCAGGCAGCCCCATTCACTGGGGGAAGTGTCCCTTGGCTCTTACCTTTGTTAGCCCAGTCTCCCTTCCTCTGAGGATCTGAGGTTGGAGAAGGGCCAAGGACTTCTGCAATGCTACCTGAGCTTAGGGGCCATTTTAGCACATGAAAATATAGTTCACCATCAGCAGACTCTTTTAGAATTTATCTCCCAAGCCTCTCTTTGTAACTAGCCAGTCCTTTCTGTGGGCTCCCTCATCTCCCCAGGCACTTGCAAAGTTCCCAGTTTTCAGTTTTAATAACCTAACGAGCATCAGTGAGAGAGTGTGTGTGTGTGTGTGTGTGTGTGTGTGTGTGTGTGTGTGTGTGTGTGTGTGTGTGTAGGCTCCTCCTCCCTGCTCCCTCTATCTCCTCCTGTTCCATCCCTCCCCCTCCTCCTCTTGCCTTTCTCTTTTCTTTCCTACTTGACTTCCTTTTGCATTGCCTTACTCTCTCATTCCCTCTGATCCAAACAGACACAGACACACACGCATCATCACAACTAAGATCTGCCAGCTTACAAACAACAGAGGATCCAGAGACACGGGCATCTGGATGAAGTTACAAGGACAGTACTTCCTCTGCTTAAGTCCCTTTCTTTCCTTTCCATTTTTTTTAAATATCTGCTTCTCTCCATTCCCTGCTGCGTCTCTCAGCTTTAGGAGACTGAAGGACAGCCAGATAAAAGCTTCTCCATCTTTCAGATCCTTTCACCAAACTACTCATCTACCCTCTCTTCCCTCTCCCCAGTTTTCCTTTCAGATTTGCAGGCATCCCAGAGAGAAAGTATCTGCATTAGCATTTTTGATAAATTGCTGGCTGGGAAGGGTAGCAAGGGGACAGAACGGAGAAGGGGGGGGGGGAGAAGGAGCAAAGCAAAAAGCCAAGCTGCAGACAGTATAAGTGCCCAAATGGAAAGAGGGAAGAAAGGCAGAGGCCTGAGTAGGGCAGTAAAGCGATCTGATAGAGCTGCAAGCGCTGCTGGAACAGCTGGGCCATTAGGACACTGCCTGGCTTATTGAGCCCAACCTCACTTGAAGCTGGGGCCACCAAATGTTTTCTTTCTCTCCTTTCCCACTCTGAGCTCCCATGCATCCATTATTGTCCGAATTTCAGCCCTGTCTTTTTATACTCCCTCGGCTTGGGGCATGATTTCTGGGACAGAGTGAGCTTTACTATCTTGTGGTGGCCTATTGGTACAAAAGGCATATTGAACCCAATCCAAAATCTGCTTCCTTCCTTTTTTGTGTCCTTCTGACATCCTATTTAACAGAATTCACAGGCTCGTTGGAATTTGACATGGCTGCTCTGTGAGCGCTTCTGCTGTGCCCTCAAACTTGCGACCTCTAGGCTGTCAACCATGGACACCCTTGTGAAGTCCTATGGTTTGTATTTGAGCTGCGTGACAAAGAAGGCTGGGGGGTGGGCTCTAGCCTGCAGTTCTTGTAGGGAACACCTTGGGGGCTTGGTGTGGGCAGACTTTCCTGTAAATAGTTCTGTAAGCAGGACACCTTTATGCCCTTTTCACCTGCAGGGGCAGATGGCAGTCTAGACCTGGCAGGAGGGTACAGAGACTGCTCTCTCATTAGTTCCCTGTGACATAATGGGTGCCTATAAACAAGCCAGGAGGCTGTTCTGACGTGCTGTAATTACAGTGTGTTGGAGTAGACTCAGGAATCGATCAATAATCGAAAGTAGATCTGGGAACTATCAGCCTGACCTCTATCCCGGGGAGGATCTTGGAAAAAAATTATCAAAGAGACCATTCTTGCCAAACTAGCTGATAGCAACATCCTGAGGGATAGTCAGCATGGGTTTATTGCGGGTAGGTCTTGCCTGACCAATCTCATCTCCTTCTATGACCAGGTGACCTATCACCTGGACAAGGGAGAACAGATTGACGTCATATATCTTGATTTCAAAAAAGCCTTCAATCTGGTGTCCCATGATCATCTCATGGAAAAATTGGCCAACTGTGGCCTCGGCTGCATCACAGTCCAGTGGCTGGGGAATTAGCTCCGAGGTCGGACCCAGAGAGTTGTAATAAATGGAAGTGAATCATTGTGGTGCACTGTGACCAGTGGGGTCCCCCAAGGCTCCGTCCTTGGACCTATACTCTTTAACATCTTTATTAATGATGTGGACATTGGTATCAGAAGCAGACTGGCCAAGTTCTCCGATGACACCAAATTTTGGGGTAAAGCATTCATGCCTGAGGATAGGCTGGTGATCCAGGCCGACCTAGACAGGCTCAGAAAATGGGCAGACGAAAACCTGATGGTGTTCAACACTGAAAAATGCAAGGTACTCCACCTTGGCGGGGGGAAAAAAACCCGCAGCACACTTATAGGCTCGGCAGTGATGTGGTTGCTAGCCCCACGGCCTAAAGGGACTTGGGGGTCATGACTGACCACAAGATGAATATGAGCCACCAATGCAATGTCACAGCCGGTAAAGTGAGCAAAACTCTGGCTTGCATCCATAGATGCCTCTCAAGGAAATCCCAAGATGTCATCCTCCCCCTGTACTCGGTCTTGATGAGGCTGCAGCTGGAGTACTGCATCCAATTCTGGGCTCCACAATTTAAAAAGGATGTTGAGAAACTTGAGAGAGTCCAGAGGAGAGCCATGCACATGATCACAGGGCAGGAGAACAGGCCCTGTGATGAGAGGCTGAGAGCTATGGGACTCTTCAGCCTGGAAAAGCGCAGGCTCAGGGGGACCTGGTGGCTGCCTACAAGTATATAAGGGGCGTACATCAGGATTTGGGGGAACGCCTGTTCACCAGAGCGCCCCAAGGGATGGCAAGGTCAAACATTCACAAACTCTTCCAAGACCATTTCAGGCTGGACACAAGGAAGAACTTTTTACTGTCTGAGCCCCCAAGGCCTGAAACAAACTGCCACCAGAGGTGGTGCAAGCACCTACTTTGGACTCCTTTAAGAGACATTTGGACGTTTATCTTGCTGGGATCCTTTGACCCCAGCTGACTTCCTGCCCCTGGGGCAGGGGGCTGGACTCAATGATCTGCCGAGGTCCCTTCCAGCCCTAATGTCTATGAAATCTATGAAATCGAGTCTGCTGGAGCATGGTAATTACCACGCTCCAGCCAGCCTTCATGTCTCATGTATCTGTGTTCCCATGCTTCAAAATGACAGTGGGAGCACTTGAACTAAAGCTCGTCAAATGAGTTTAGTTCAAGTGCCCCTGCCACCATTTTGAAACGTGGGGACACTGATACATGAGAAGCTGCAGTGCTTTAACTAGAGCAGCTCTTGGAGCCGTTCTAGTTAAAGTGCCCCTCCACCTCCAAAGCACACGTCAAAGTGCCCAATTTACATCTTGGGTCCGTGTTGTCTTCAGGTTAAAGTTATAGTTTTGTAACTGTTTTGTAAGTGTGGCTAAGTGGCCTGAGAAGAAAGAGGGAGGCACTGGAGGGACAAAAGATCTCAGGGCAGATCAGAGTAAAGTCTGAGTGTGGAAATGCAGCATGTCGGAGCAAACTCGATTAATCAAGTCTGCTGGAGCATGGAAATTACCATGATCCAGCAGCCTCCTGTGTCATATGCATGAGCATCCCATGCTGAAAAATGGTGATGGGTGCATCAAGTGAGCTTTAAGTTCAGAGTGCCCCACTGCCATTTTTCAGTGCAGGGGACCCTGATACACGTGATGATCTGGCGCTTTTAATTAGCTCCCCCTGGACCTTCCACAGCAGATGTAAAAATGCCTGCCATTGTGAGGTACTAAGAAAATGCATATTAGCATGTCTGTCTTAATGTGCATTAACTAAAGAGCAGGCCTGACAGTACATGAATGCGGAGGCTGCTTTGACACGCTGCAATTACAGTGCATCAGAGCAGACTTGATTAATCGAGTCTGCTGGAGTGTGGCAAGAACTGTCCTCCAGCAGCCTCCCGCGTCTCGTGTAATAGTGTCCCTCCACTTGAACACAGCAGCGGGGGCACGTGAACTAAAGCTTGTCCAAGAAGTTTTAGTTCAGGTGCTTCTGATGCCATTTTTATGCACAGGAATGCTGATACATAAGATGCTGCAGTGCTTTAATTAAAGCAGCTCTTGGAGCTGCTCTAATTAAAGCACCACTCCCCCCCCACCCCCAGAGCACATGTAAAAGTGCCCACAGCTTTTAAGTGATGTTTAATGAGCATTAGTCTATTTTAATATGCATTAACTAAACGATATAGGTTTTTTAGTGACACTTTAATGTGCATAGGCTAATGCTCATTAAAGCACGTGTGGGTAGCAGACTTACCTTTTCGGGGCTTGGATTGAGTCCCAGGCTCGAGGGCCTGCTGTTTGATTGGTGGAGTCCACCCACCAATCTGGAGGCAGCACAAAGGAAGCAATGCGCCGCCCTTTTCCAAAGGGTTGGGGCAAGGAGCAGCTGGACCTGAATCGGAACTGCACCAGCCAGGTCCGGAGAACTGTGGGGGTGGAGCCCCTGAAGAGTATAAAAGGCATGCTGGAGAGAGATGATGAGGGACAGCGAGGAGAGAGGACCTCCAGAGATGGCCGTCCTCAGGACCCTGCTTGAGCTTCAGCGGTACATGAATCAGCGCGTGGTGATCGGGCTCGAGGAGCTGCTCGAGGCGGCTTCAGCCTGCAAACCTGGCAAGCGGCTGGGCAGTCGGCCTGCAGATCAGCACAGAGAACTGGCCCTGGGAGCAGCTTGAGGCTGCTCGGGCCCTGCATGGTGTGCAGATTGGCACACAAAAAGCTGGCCCTGGGAGCAGCTTGCGGCTGTTCGGGCCTCACCTGTTGTGTGGGTCGGCGCACAGAGAACTGCCTTGGAAGCAGCTCGCAGCTGCTCACGTAAGCCCTGGCCCTGCAGTGCAGCTCCACCTTTAACTAAAAATGCCCCGGTGCGCAGAGCAGGGCCCAGGAAAGGGGAGGACCCCCGGTGAGACTGGGGAGTCAGAGCCTGCAAGGGCTTGGCTCCCGCGAGAGAGAGAGAGAGCCCTGGGTGCCCAGTGCGGGGCGCCGGGCCCTCAAGGAGAGCCGAAGGCACCTCTGGGGAGAGGCTTTCACGGGATCAGCCACCAGGGGACGAGCCTTTACTTCTCCAGAGAGGAAACGTGAGTTACTGTGGAAGCGGGCCCCGCAGGGGAGGCTGATGCAGGTGACGAGGGTCTGCCGCCTCCAGTCTCCATTGTGGGAGGGGCCCACATCCCAGGGCCCAAAAGGGGAGGGGCTTCAGGGAAACCCCTCGGGGCGGTGCTGAGTGCACTCCCTATTCTGAGGTTGTGTTAAGGGCTATATAGCTAGGGGTATTCTTTAAGGGGGTTTATATGGTTTATGTGTTTTAGTGTCTCAATGAGTATATTGGTATTGTTATTCGTGAAGGTTTAAAGAAATATTATTGTTCATTGACTTGGGTTATATAGGTTAATATCCCTATGTGTTAATTGTGTTGTATGGGTTGTAAGTTATTTGGTTCAGATTTGGTATTGTATGTGAATTATGGAATATTATATATAGAATTGTATGTTAAGCCTTGTAAATATTTTGTTTTATATTAAGTGTCTGTATTTATTCTTGTAATAAATTGTACATAGTTAAGTACTTGGTTTTGGCCTAGCTCTATAGGGAGGGGAGGAAGCTGCTTTAGTAACTGACCTCCGCTCAGCACCCTGCCTGACCACCACCACTGTCATGAGAGGCCAGGGCACCCCCCCCCCAGGTGTTCCTGGGCTACATGTAGATGGGCCCTTAGATCATAAGCTCTTTGCAGGGGAGTGTGTTTGTGTCTGGAACAATGCAGTCCTGATCCAGGATTGGGTCCCCTTAGCTCTACTGTGAAGTAAGTAGCTACATAAACAGTAGTCCCTTTGCCCCCCTTTTAGGCAAAAGGTAATGGCCACTGTCAGGACTAGCTACTACTTTTTCTTGAACGAAGAAAAAAAATGTCAAGAATTTTTGCTCTAAGGAGAATCAGATCTGTTAGGAAAATGTGTCCTGTTCCTGGACACCCTCTGGCTTGTGCAGAAAAAGAAGCGATTAAAACATTCAGTATAATTTTCTGAAGTTATTCTGATACTTTTTGAAATTTCACTAACAAGTTTTGTTCCTGGAGCTTGCGACTGCCCACAGAGAGCAGTCACACGTGGCCACATGGTGTTCCAGTGTTCCCTGACTACCTGCAGTAGATCCCGTATATCACGAAGGAGGGCGGTCTGCTACACTGAGCCCCTGAAGGGTTCCCAGCAAGAACGGCAAGCTAGAGCCCAGCCTGCAGGGACGGGGGCTGTTGGACTGTTTGATTTTGCCCAGTGTTCTCCCTCACCTACCATTGCTTGGAACATATGACATGAACTGGCTTTTTATTAAATCAACTGCTTACAGAGCTTCACTTCAGCTTTTACCAACCTGCAGCTTAACACTTCTAGACACTTTAAAGACTGATTCAGAGAGGCATAAGTTTTCACAGGGGACGGCCTAGCATAGGCTGTTGCCTATGTCAGTTTATGACTCTAAACCAGTTAGTAGTCTCTATGGGCATTTGCACACGTGGTCCCAACGTGGCGCTGGGCACTTTTAATTAGCAAGCCAAGCTAATTAAAAGCACCCACGTGTCATGTGTATCAGCAGTGCAGCACGCCTCCTCACTGAGAAAATGGTGGCGGTGCGGTTTGAACTAAAGCACATCGCATGTGTTTTAGTTCAGAGTGCACCACCACCGTTTTCTCGGCACAGAGGTGCGCTACACTGGTGATACACGTGACATGCGAGGCTGCCAGAGCGTGTCCATTTATATGATCTAGCAGACTCAATTAATTGATTTATCGAGTTTGCTCTGACACACCGGATGAGCAGGCTCCCTGTGTGTGTGTAAGTGCCCTAAGGTACCACCCTGCCCTGCTCTCTGTCTGACTTCAGACTCAGAGTGCTAGTAGCTATCTCACTCTGCTCCTAGCCACATGAATGCAGACTGACTTCCTGGTGCCTTCTTTATATCCTTCTGTCCTGCAGCCCTGGGTTTTTTCTTCGTGGGGGCAGTTATAGGAGATTCTCCATTAGAAAAGACCACTGTCTTTACACTGAACACACTTTCCTCTCACTGGTGTTGTCCCTCCTCCCTTCTAGCCCTTTTCATCAGAGGAGGAAGAACTTGGGCTGGTAGAAAAAAGAAGAAACCTAGAAGTAAAGCAAAAAGGCAGAGATTTCTGGAGATAAAGCTGCTTTCTTCTAATAAAGGAACACTTGAAATGCTTATTTAGGGAAAAGAGTAGACTAGAGCACCAGGCATTGCCTGGGGTTTGGAGACCAGGGATTTTTCTTTTTTCCATCAGGTAATGAGTTTCAGATGTTTCAGGCAACCTTTGCTTTGGGCCATTGTTCTTTTAACGAGGTGTGAATGGCAGTCAGGGATGGGATAGCAGGGTGCACTGAAGACCATAATCAAAGTGGGTTGGTAGAGCTCTGGAAGTGGGCGCTCGTCCAGGGTCTGGCACACCATGTGTGGTTCGTGGCAGCTGTGTCAATCGCTTGCTTTTGCAAGTTTCATAGTCACACCTGAGTGTAAGAACTGATGGTAAAAGATGAGGGCTGTCATTTCTAGCACAGTTAATCCAGTTTGATCAGTCACCAAGCTGTTGCTGATCAGCCTCTCTTTCTTTTGTGAGCTGTAAAAACCAAGCAACTGAAATGCCTACTAAGAGCAACAAAAACAGAACAGCATGGAGCCTGCAGTGATCATGAAGAAGGGAAAG
>NW_005842614.1:180368-239732 GCF_000455745.1 Alligator sinensis | reverse complement strand
AAGAGAAATAGTAAAAAGGAGAAGAAAGAGGGAGCAAAACAAAGCTGCAGAACAATGGGAGGCAAAAGACAATGTTTGAAAGACAGACATGTAGAGTGATGAAATCTCTGGTACTCAGCTCTGAAGCCAAACAAGCAAGATGCATGATGGAATAGTCTGTCTTATTCCTTAGGAGGGCTTCATTGAAGCAGGAACAGAAATGAAACACCTATTGCACAGACATATTTACATAGAAAACTTGGGATTGTCCTACTATCTGCTTCTTTAAGAGTGTTCCAAGATGAGTTGCTTCCATAGCAGCTTCCTGCTTCAGCACCATCATTTTATGCCTTTTTGCATCTAGGCGGGTGTTAGCCAAGGACTGACCAGGAAGTGTTTTGCTCTACAGGGTACTAGGTGAAGAGAAGGTGCTAACTGATGGAAATAAAGAATGGGGATGGCTTATTCATTGATTGATTCTTTAGGGTTTGCATATGGAAAGAAGCCTAAGGGAGTTCAATGATCATATCCCATTCATGCTGGTGGGAGTTTGGCATCTCAGGTAGCATTCCTTTAAAAATCCCAATCCATGTATTCATTTATTTGAAGATATTACCTGCAACAAGGGATACTCAAACTTCTTTTCCTCCCCTCTCATTTACAGACCTCCTCTCCTCCCTTCCGCTGTCATAGAGGTATGTCCAGAAATTGCAGCACTTTGCCTAGTCAGAAAAGGAAGATGAAAAATGCTTTTTACCTCATCAGCACCGAGTTCAGGCAAATTAGTGCTGTGTTCCTCCTCACCGAAGGATTTGATGGGCCTAGATACAGATGTTTCTTTGTACCCCTCCAGGCTGTTGGGCCTTTTTGGCTGTCCAGCGTTGGAAAGTCCGCATTGCAGATGCCCACTCTGTGGATAAACAGAAGAATCCAGGCTTTAAGGCTGTCAATCCAGCACTTTCACAGCATTAAATTCACTCAAAATAAAGAGTGGCTCTTATAATGGTTTCCCAGCCAGTATTTCTATGGAACAATACCAGGCCTCGCCTTTTGTTCCCTCTCTGGTGCACTCCTGAGAAGGAAGAATAAAGACCATCTGTGGGAGTATTGACATCTTGTAGATGGTGAAGTATTCAGGGTACCAATGAGACACGCAGAATGCATTCCTTTAGTTCTAAAGCTCACCTTCCTTATTCAAGCCAATCTGATCTATGGGTTGAATGGAATCCTCCAGTTCTAGCACTCTTGATAAATATCCTATTGTGACCTGGTAAGGAAATTAGATGGAGGTGTATAATCCTGCAATCAGAATTTTTTTTTTGTTGCTGCTAAAAAGACCCAACAACTTCAGATTAGAAATTAAAGGCTTTGCACAATAGAGCTGAAATTGCCCCCAGAGAAATTCCTTGAGTTTTGTCTCCTGCAAAGCACTTATTTAGCATCTATCAGGGAAAACATTTCCCCATGTTTAGTGTTCTTAGTTGCATTCAAACATAACATGATGAAGCAGATTGGAATTCTCAGTCCAGCTCCAAGCTCACTTCTCTCGGACGTGATTCCTAACTGAAGGGTATTGGAATAAGAGCGGGGGTGCGAGGCTGGGAACCTGATCCAGAATCCATTGGAGGTGACTCCTGCTGCTTTCTCTAGTCCAGGGGTGTCAAACTTGCATCCTGTGAACCAGACCTGTCCTGCAGAGCCACCCTATATAGCTCTCTGAACTACTGGTGGGCCAGGAGATTGGGGCGGTCCCCCCCCAATTGTCGTGGGTCCCCGACATCCAGAGCTACCTCCCCCCCCTCCGTGTGCGTGGGTAGCTCAGATAGGGCCTACTCCACTGTACGTGACCCATGGTGATAGATGGGCAAGCAAGGGCTGTGCTGTTGCCTCACTGCAGTCACCATTTGCCCCATAGGTCTGGCCCATGAGGAGCTGCGCAACCCAAATCCAGTTCAGGACATGGGATGAATTTGATACCCCTTCTCTAGTGTAAAAATCAGGTATACTGTGGCGGAGGTCATCATCATCAGAAAGTCTTGCTGCTCTGATGCTGCTTCTTCCCAGGTCTGGGGATGCTCTGCAGGTTCTCTGAAGGCTGGTCTGATTTGTAGGAGACAGATAGGTTGTTTTTCTGTCGTTGGAGGTGATCTGAGCTTCCTGTGTTTGGTGATCCAGGATGCCATCCACAATCCAAGTTCGCTTTCAGTGGGTTAGCCAGTGACTCCACCTAGTAAAGCAGCACTGCAAGGGCAGATGCATCCTCATGCCATTAATGGCTTGTCATCCCATTGAGTGCTTGACTGTCAAGCCATATAATCTATTAAAGCATCGTAGGAATTGGTATAAGGACTTAGACTTAGACTGAGCCTGTGCTCTTGCCACAGGGTAGGATGGATCCTTGGCAGACATTTCTTGTGTGCTTTGACCAGGCCATTTTACTGTCCAAAGGATTAGTTTTTCTTTCACTTCCCTTGAGAGACTATAGGAGGTTCAAAGACCCCACTGTCAAGAAGGCCTTCTTGTTATTAATCCATTTTTCCCTTTTTTCTGTCCTTAATTTAACTTCTCCTGCCAGCCTGAATAATTCTTCTGCATGTTTGTGTTTACACTTCCTCCTAATCTGTTTACTGTTATTATATCCTCCCTTACTGACATTTAGCCAAGATACATCTATCTAACTCTTTTTAATCTCGATTCCTAAATCCATGCGTTCAGTCCCTTATTATTATTTTTTTAGAGGTGCACCAATATATCGGGCGCATATCGGATTGGCACCAATAAAAGGAAAATTAACATTATCGGCTATCAGCTTTCTTTGGTGTAGCCAATAATGTCACTGATAAATATAGTATGCATTGGTGATGTGTAGGGGGTGCATGCGGGTGCACGTGCACCCCCTGAGATTGGCCATGCACCCCCTGGGAGCTCCAGCCACGAAACTGGAAGTGCTGGCAGAAATGCACTTCCGGTTTTGCCGCTGGCTCAGCAATAGTATGCCTCCTGGCTGGGGCCCCTGGATACCACGTGTATGTGCACAGCCACCATGTACATGACCAGTAATGCAGCTGGGCAGCATGCAGAGCAGCACCCTGCAGGTAAGTCAGTGAAGAGGAAGAGGCTTGGGGGAGAGAAGGGGTATTGTGAGGCAGATCAAGGCCCCCACAGTGAGGGAGGGAGTGGGGCAGGGGCTGAGGCTGGGGGTGCTGCCCAGCCAGGGCAGTGAATGGGACCCTGGGGCTGGGGTGGGGAGCAGGACAGAGCCGTGGGTGGCTCATCCAGGGGGCACGGGATGTGTGGGGAGGGGGGTTGGGTCCGATTTGTGAATGAAAGAGAGGCAGGCTGCCCACTGTGGGCTTGGGGTCAGGGGTGCAGCGCTAGCCTCTTACTGGTGGGGGGGGGCTGAGCCAGGGCTGGGCTGGGCTCAGAGCAGGTGGGAGTGGGGCACAGGGTGGGTGTCAGGGGCACTGGGAGGGGTGGCTACGAGGGAGCTGAGGTGAATTTTGGGGTGGCTATAGCTCTCCCAACCCACCCCTAGCACTGCCCCTGCTCGGTGCACTCTGCTTTGCTGGCTTTATGTTGGGAGCCCCACACTGTGGGGTAGGCAGGGGTTGTGCAGCTGGCTTGGGGCTCCCAAGGGAAAGGCAGCAGAGCAAAATGCCCCATGCAGGGTCAGCACTGTGGTGGGGGGGGGGCTTGGAAGGGCTATAGCCACCCCAAAATTTGCCTTAGCTCCCCCATAGTCACCCCTCCCAGCACCACTGCCATCATCTGCCCTATGTAGCTGAGCCCGCCCCGCTCCCACCCCTCCAAGCCCAGTCCCAGCCCAGCCCCGCAACTGGGAAGAGGCTGGCACTGCCCTGACCCCAAGCCCGAAGCGGCAACCCATCTCCACCCTGTGCACAAATTCAGGGGGGCACATGCCCCCTCATGCCTTCCTGGGGGTGTGCTGAGCAGCAGGGAGCTGCCCTTGCCCCCACCTCCTGTGCCCCCGGGACAAGTCCATGACTCTGTCCCACTCCCTGCTCCAGTCCCAGGGTCCCATTCACCACCCACCCCAACCCTACTCCCTCCCTCACCGTGGGGGCCTTGATCTGCCCCCCCACAATGCCCCTTCCCTCCCCCATGCCCCTTCATCCTACACAGCCTTACCTGCAGAGAGCTGCTCTGCACGCTGCCCAGGTCCATTCCTGTAAATCGGTGATTAGATCAGTATCGATCAATATGCTGGTTAATAATCAGCAATGGGTATTGGCCAAGAAAATCTTTATCAGTGCACCCCTTGTTTTTTTACTGCCGTTTTCTGAATTCTCTCCATCT
This sequence comes from Alligator sinensis, assembly GCF_000455745.1. Lineage (NCBI taxonomy): Eukaryota > Metazoa > Chordata > Crocodylia > Alligatoridae > Alligator > Alligator sinensis. The sequence goes on along the minus strand of NW_005842614.1, from coordinate 235,436 downwards.
TGTCAATATCTTTCTGTTGAGAAATGGACATAATATCCCAGGTGCAGTCAATTCAACAGCTGTAGGCTATCAAGTCCCTTGATATTGGTACCTTTGGGGTGTCTATATGCAATTTTTTGTGCAGAAAATTCAGGCATATTAAGCTGCTTCCAGGCACACATCTGAATGTGCACCTGCATTGGGAGCAAATTTGCTCCTGACAGGAGCAGTTCAGTCCAGGGCTGCTTCTGCCCCCCTGCCCTGCTCTGCTTCCAGGGTCCCCTGGGGCCAGCCCGCATCTGGCAGGGGGAACAGGGGTCAGACCTGGACTCCAGGGAGCAGGGAGGAGCTGTCCTGGAGTGGTGGACAGTTCCCAGCTGCATGGAGCTTGGGACTACAGCCCAGCTTGGCAGCGCTGTCTTTGGGCAATGCCCTGTTCCCAAGCAGGAGTGCCCTAATCTCTCTCTCTTTGCTTTGCTTGCAGGCAGTGGAAGAGGCCACAATTAACTTGCTGGATCAGTCAAATCAGCGTCTGGGGCTGTCTCTAGGCGAGCACCTTCCCCTTGAGGAGCCAGGGCTTGTGCAGTAGGCCGAGCTACCCCACCTCCCCAGCCTGACCTAGCTGCACACTCCTGGCCTGAGGGACTGCGGTGAAGCCTCGCTTCAGCAACTCCCAAGCCCTGTTTGTGATGATGCTGGTGTGATCTGAGCCTTAGGAGAGATGCACAGGGCTGGCAGATAGCTGCACAGCACAGCACAGCACAGCACAGCACAGCACCCCCAGATGCCTTGTCCTCCTCTGTCAGCAGGGAGAAGTGGATCCCCCCAAGTCATGGTATAGGTCCTGCCTTGCCTGGCACTGGCAGGAGCTGGGGTATGGGCTGGGGGATCCTGGCTCATTGCTGCTCTCCCTCGGCTGAGTTCCTTGAGAGGCAGAGCAACCTCGAGACACAGAGGATGGCGCTCACCGAGAGCTGGCCCCAGAGACTGGAGCAGGGTCCAAGGTTGCTGAGTGGGCAGATGCCTCCTTACCTTTCTTGATGATAGACTGATCCAGGAAGTTCATCCTGACCTCCTCTACCACCTGCAAGCAAAGTGAGGATACAGAGCAAGGTGCTGCTGTTGCTCGGGCACTTTGCGTCACCCCAAGCCAGTGCTGTCAAGCTGGGCTGTGACCCTGAGCTCAGCATGGCCGGGAGCTGTCCCTCACTCCAGGACAGCTCCCCCCACTCCCTGGAGCTTGGCAGCTGTGGCCCCCTGCTGCCTGAGCTGACAAGGAGCAAATTGCTCCCAGCCAGTGTCTACATGTGCACTATGCCGCATTAAACTAATACGCCATTTTCTAGTACTTGTCTCTGTCAGCACCCGCAAATGGCATATTAGACTAATCTAATACACATTAAGTGCATGGTGACACTTTCCTTAAAGCGTCTCGTATAGACACGTCCTCTGTGAACACAGTTCTGAATTGCACAAGTTTGTGTGGTTTTTGACCAGTCTGCTCAGTTTATGTGGATAGCAGATTTGAATCGGCATTCTTCAGGTATATATTGTATGGATCCCACTGTAGAGGCACATGCATCCCCTGTCCACAAGGTTAAATTTTAGTTATCGCATCCCTTATGGGATGGCGCATGGGTCCTGTCTATCATCTCCTGCCTAGATCCTATAGGACTGAGAGCTTGGATTCTGGGTTTCTAGCCTGCTGTTTCTCTCCAGGCTTCTCTTCTAGATTAGGTTAGTAAATAAAACCTACTTCACCATCCTTAATTCTTGATTTTTTTGGATATCCCATCTCTCTCCCCTTGCCCATAAAGAAAAAAAATGGGCAGTGCACCTTGCACCTGTCACTGGAACAAGTGGCTTCCTGATGTTTGGCAGGAATGTGTACTCTTTATCATCTGTGAGCAGCTCTGGAGCCATTATGGGAGCTTCCTCTACCAAGGCACCACCGCAGTAGAAATGCCTGGTATTGAACCAAGCCAGCCACAGCGGGGCCAGTATCCTTTAAGATCTCACCCCAGATGCCCTGGTGCTATAAGGGACAGTCATCTCAAGTCTCCTGCAAGAGATCTCCCTGCCATAAGTCCAGAAAGAGGGGAGTTTGCTCTTCCTCTCTATCCAGACCACTGATAGTAAGTATATCCTTTGCCAGCACCCAGAGAACTGTGAACAGGGGAGGAACAGCAGCATACTTGGTCTGCACAAGGGTGGAGAGTCATCCTCATGGGGCTGCCATACCCACCTCTTCCCTGACTCAGGTTCAGGTCCACCCAGGTTCAGGATTGGTAGATGTGGCATTGCAGGAAAAATCAAAGTTGAGGAAAAGTGCCCCTGCAGACCAGGACTCCAGAAGCCCACATCCCTTGGAGGCAAAGAGCCAAGCCATCTGCCTCATTGCAACTCCATGCAGCAAACTACAGGAATTCTCTGCAAAACAATATTTCCTGACTCAGAAGGGGAGGAGTTAGAGGGGCTTATATTGCCACTGACTAGGAGAGTAAGAGAGCATCAGGCACTTGTTATTTGAACCCCTGTGCTGGATATTTTATAGGGACAATATGTTATTCATTGTTCATACCTTAAAATAGTCTCAGATTTTGATCTAAACCAGCTGATAAATCTATATATCTTCCACAAATCACCACACTTGGCTCTGCAAGAAAAAAAATTACTCACAGTAGAGGTACCCAGGATTTTGCTTCATTATATTGACGAGACCAAACCATTTGGCTCAACCCCTTCTCTGTTTGTAGCCATAAATGAGCCTTCTAAAGGTCAAGCCATCTCTTCACAAAGAATATTGAAATCAATAACGCAGTGTGTGCTGCTATGTTACTTCTCCTTGAACATCAAGGCTGTTTCTGCCAGAGCACAAATACTTTTGTGGGGTGCCTCTGAACATCTGCTAGCCAGGAATTTTAATGAAACAGATTTATGCTCTAACTGGAACTTCTTCCTTTATTGCTTATGTGCTTTTTCCCCTCTTCGGAGAGTCCAGACATTTTGAAGAAGTGATACTGTGAGGGGTACATGGTGATGTAAGTTTTGGGGGGAATAGAGCTGTGCGTGTGGCAATTGATCCTTTTTTTCAGTTGACTGGGCAAAATGCAAAACAATCTATAAAGAAAAAATATATATTTTTGGTGGAGCTAAAATGTAAATTCTCAATTTTATGTCAAAATGAAAAGTCAAGCATATGCTTAAGGAAATATTGCTTTAGCTTTCTAGCTTGGGATTTTTTTAAATTTAAAGTAAGTTTAACTACGAGATATTCTTGCAAAGTGAAACTGAAAGATTTTGTTTTAGAAATATTGAAATGAAAAGATTTAATTTTCAGGGGGTGGGGTGGAGGGTGGGATTTTATGGGGGATTGTTTTACCCCAAACAATTGGAATTTGTCACACATTCCCAAAACATTTTGGTTGGCCCAAATCTATTTATTTTCATCAACAAGAAAATGTGTCATTTAAAATTTTGTTTTCCCTGTTCTATTTGGGCTAATGGGTGGGTAGCAAAAAATCTGGGACTATGCTGCTGTGCAACCGTGATTGCAGAGCATGGTCTGTTAGTGGAGAGAAAGTTCTAAACGATTCCTCGAATGTGCTGGTGTTTTGCCTGCAGTACAGTAAAATGGAAGATGGCACAGAGAATGCCACTTGAGCTGCCCCCCGCCTCTTTTTAAACTGCTCAGTCATACAAGATAAAAAGACGTGCAATGAAATTAAAGTCTTTGTGGCTCCAGGCAGGCACAGGGGTTTGCCTCCTCAAAGCTGCTGGCAAGATCAGAAGAAGGGGTTCAGTTTAGGTCAGTGTTGGGATGGGATACAGACAGCAAAAGCCCAGCATAGGTAGGTGTCTTTCCTGGGAGCGCATGTCAATCAAGTCACGTGAAGTCAGTCCCAAGGCCGCTGTGACCATTGGGGCACCTTAGATGCTGTAACAACCCTCCTCTACTCTGCTAGCTTTGTGCACTCTGTCAACTGAAGCCCCATCCAGTGCTTGATACTGGTTCCCCAGCTCTTCTTGGATCTGCCTCTTTTTCTCTTTTCCTCCACAGCGCCCTGCATTATGGTGTTGGTCAATCGGTGTTCCACAGTGGTGCAAGAAAACATTGTAGGGTGCTGATGTGCTCTGTTAAAGAGGAGCCCCCAGAGTGACTGTATTTCATTAACAAGGAAGTGACCTGTGGGTGTACAAAGAGTACACCTCGGACTATAATTGTGATCTTGAAGCCATCAGATGTGGATGTCACAGCTAGTATTCATAGCTGCACATGAGCTTGCACTCAGTCCCCTGAGGGCACTTTGACCTGTATTGCACAATACAATGCATAGGTTTTTATTTATGCATGTATTTATTTTCCATCTAGGCCTTGGCCATACACAATATTCCAGCGCGGATTTGACTTGGTACTGGGAGAGCAGCCTTCTGATAAGATATTTAGGTAAGTATGTTTGGTTTTTTTAAGGGTCCCAGCCAGATTCCGTCGGCCAGCATCAGTCTTGCATCCAACAATAGATCCCCTTCCTTGTGTCTGTGCAATCCTGTGATGCTGTGGAAGCATTAGAAGGAGAGAGCGGCTTGGCCAAATGTGAATAGCATTGTGGCCTGTTTTGACTGGACTGATGGATCTTCTTCAGCCACATCAAAGTTGCTTTGTTAAAAACACTAATGCACTGACTGAAGTGAGTTATTGTGGGGGTACCTACATGTGTCTCCAGTTGAAGGCAGGCAGGGTGTGGTTTGGGGTAGAGCTGATTAGGTTTGCACATGAAGCTGTTCTGCTCATGCATTATTTGTTTTTTTACTATTCTATCTGGGCCCTGCCTTTGTAGCTCTGAAAAATTCCTGCTTCTGTTTCCCTAGTACATGGTTGCACAAGTGTTTTTTCTTGTGCTGAGGAATTCCTGCCTTTCAGGTTCCCTCCTGCTGGGTTCATTTCCACACACACGCTCCTCCAAGGTGGGTATCTCTCATGCCTAGACCTCACTCGTTCCACAGCGGACACGGAAAACCACACCTTGAAGTCCTTTTTTTCTGTTTGGCCATTGCACAGGTGACACTCCTGTACAGGTCAGCCAGATGAAGATGGAATATTTCTCCAGAAAGCACTTCTGAGGTTGGCCCAAGGGGAAGAGGGGCCTGATTAGGGACCTCAGGAGTTGCCCTTAGCAAGGCATGGCCTCTGGAAGGCCTTGCTTTCTCTCCTTTTCCACTTCTTCCATATCTCCTTTTTAGAGGTATTTTCATTCACAATTCGCATGCATTAACAAGTGTGCACAAGAATGGGAGAGGAACAATAAGAAGTGGGGTGGTGGGGAATAAAGAAAATAGCAGAGGATACCTGCTGGTACTGGATGAGGTAGCAGATCAGGGTTGTGAGCACTTGGAAGGGGCAGCAGTGGGTAGAAAAAAGGAGCCTGGGTTTTGCTTGTCTATATGCCACTGAATCCTTCTGTGAATCTGGACAAATCTCTTTCCTTCAACATGCCTCAGTTCCTCCATTGGCAAGAAGAGGATAGTAATAATAATGTAGGGCTCTGTAAAGCACCTGCAATGAAGAAAGCTAGGAAAACTATTGTAATTGTTCCCTTAATTGAACATGCTGCTCTTTTCCCACAGTTTTGCCCCACTTTTCCTCCATTTCCATCCTTCTCCTACTCCTCCACCTTTTTACATGCATCTCTTTGGAAGGGAAAAACGGTTTATAAACACTGAGCCGGCGTCTAATGACGAGCCTGCTACTTGGAATGGCTTCCTCCAAACCACTGTAGCAGCGATGGCACAAGGCAATTATCTCATATGCTTCCACTCCAGCAGAATCAGAGGTGCCAGCGACTGCTGGGACCTCATTAGCTGAGTATTTAGCTCCCCTAGGACCCAGCATGATGCCTCCTAGCTCCCTGAATATTCATTGATCCTGTGCATGTTGCTTTTTCTCAGTGCACTGTCACATTGCTGGCTTGCCGCTGGGAGCAACGGGCGGGATGCGACAGTTTGCTTCCAGCATGGGAATGAGGGAGGTACTATATACACGCAGCTCGGGTCCACAAAGCATATGCCTGTCCACAAAGCATATGCCTCCAGCGCTGCATGATGTACTCCTGTCATCCTGTTGCACCCATTCTGGCATCAGGGGGCACTTTTGTAGAGCTTACTCTGTCCCCTACCAGTATATATAGGCTGCTCCCTTCCTGGGGGGATTCTCCAGCCTGTGGGAGTTTGGCTTTTATTCTGAGTGGGTCTCAGCATTTTCTCTGCTGTCTCATTGCTCAGGTGGTCTGTCAAGTGCATCTAGGCTTGGCCTAGGTCTCTTCCTTTGGCCAGAGTCTGGGGAGCAAGTGGGTTTAGCCAGCAGGGATTGGCTAGCATGCCAGAGGGCAGGAAAATAGGTTATTCTTTAATATCACAATTTGATGCCACTATGGAGAATTTTGGTCCAGGCATTCAGGGCCCATGGTCCTAGGGGACTTCAGTGCTCTTAGATTTCTCACGTAGTGGGAAAAGAAACTATTACCAAAAAGAAGAACCCTCCCCACAGAGGACACACTGTTCACCCAAACCCATACAGGGAGCAGGCTCTGCAGAGACTGCCAGCTGAATGGGTGATGGACACTGGACTTCCCTCTTTTATTATGGGAGAGATCTGTCCAGGGTGGCAGGAAAAACCTGCAGTGCCAGCATTCTCCTTTGTTCTGGAAATAAGCAGAATTGTTAACAGCAACATCCTATACCTGCTGTCTCTCCGAGGCAGAGCGTATGATTGTTCCTCTGGAACAGGATGATATGCCATCTCTGTAACTAGCTGAATGGCTCTTGGCTGGGACCCCTGACTGCTTCTGTGCAGTCATGTTGCCCTCTGCTGGGGAACATAGGAATTGCTAAACAGTAGGTTCCTACACCCCTGCTAAACAGTAGCACATTTTTACTCCAGGGTAGCGTTTTTGCCAGTGGTGGGCACCAGTTGCTTTTGAGTAAGAGCTCCTGTGATGTCTAATCTTAGGATATCGTGCCCCCATGAAGTGGTTCCTTCTGATATCTATCCGTGTAAGCATGGGTTAGGCCCTGAAGCAGGAGGAAGCTCTTGCAACAATAAATGTCTCCTTTATTTTGTACTGAATCCAAGTAGCATCTGGGTGCTTGGGGGTACGGGAAGAGGTGGAAGGAACAAAGAGACATGGTCCCGTGTGTACTGACATGCTCAATGTGTTGCTCACATGGGTCTGGTTTTTCTCATTCAGCATTTGCACCTGCCCACTGCTGCTCCCTTTTGTGTAGTCAGGGTGAATAGCTGGTCCTCCTGCAGCCCCTGTGCTCATATCCACCTAGGCTGGCTTTTATCTCACTGGCTCTAGGACACACTGAGCACAGAATGATTGAACTCCTTTGAAATGAGTGAATAAATAAAAGAATAATCTCTCGCTGTTCCCTTAAGCTCCCTGCCAGAACACTGATGGATTGGTTTATTTTGGGGCAGGGAGGCAGGGCTGCAGCTCCCCAGGCGCACAGATGGGGCATCTCTCCATTCATAGTATCTGACAAAAGTTATTGCCTACAGAAGTTCATGCCTCTGAACCATTTAGTCACTCAGGTGCCACCCTGCCCTACCTTCTGCCTGTGTGAAATACAATAGGAGCCCCTGTCAGGATCAGGCTTCACTTGGCACAGTTTAGACAGCTGGCCTTGAAAGCTTGCAATCTAACTAGCTACATGAAGAATTGTTTAACCCCATTTTGTAGATGAGGAACTCTTAGAGAGACTGAGACTGGGATTTCCAAAGGAAATAGTTACCTGCCTTCAATAGTATTTGGAGTCTTCCACTGACTTACTTAGAGATCCCAGCCTCAGTGACTCATACAGGGTGTCAGTCCTTGGGAGACCTGGCAGCTGAACCTGCATTACCAGAGTCCTAGTCTAGCACATTGATTACAATGCACCATTTGTGTTCTCCTGCTCCTGTTCCTTCTCAAACTTTCTTCCCCTTCCCCTTCCTCTCCCCCCTCCCCGCCTCTTGTAGTTTTTAGGTGCTACAAACTCCATAATAAAGCAAAGAGCCTGTACCCTTTCACAATGTACCTAGCCTGCCTTGGGAGATAGAAAGGAAGATCTAAGGGACAATGCATATGATGCATGCTCCAAAGATCTGGGTTCAATTTCCAGCTCAGCCACCAACTTTCTGGATCTTCTTGGGCATATCACTTCATCTGTCTTATTTCCAAGTTCCCTACCCAGGAAATGGAAGCACTCACCTACCATGTGAAGCCGTTGTGAGAGTAGATGCTTTATAACACTTTGGTAGATATCCAGGTTTTCCTTCCCATGCAGGTGCTGGGGTTAGAACTGTATCTGAAGCCTATCCAGCTGCTGCAATGGGCAGGCTTTAGCAGGAGTGTCAGTCAGTGTTTCCTGTCTTTGCATGCACTCACCTTCCTGCTCTGGTTGAATGTAGGAGGGAGTTGCTACACTTTTCTAGTCATTGGTTCTTACCCTGGTCTCTGTGTGCTGCTTGGCAGGTTCACCTACACCCTGGGGGAAGGGATGTGGCTGCCTCTGAGCAAGAGCTTTGTGATTCCACCTGCTGAGCTGGCCATCAACCCCTCTGCCAAATGCAAAACGGACATGACAGTGATGGAGGATGCGGTGGAGGTCAGGTGCGTATGTCCTTGAGCTGGAGGCAGCAGAAGCTAAGAGTGCCATAGTAATGTGGGGTGGAAGGTGGGGCTCAAATGGACAAGGCAGGATTTGGCACTGGAGGAACCATAGCATTGTTCTCCTCCAGTGCAGCTGCCTGTTCCATAAAGACATCCGGGATGTGGGCTGTGCCTTATAACTTATAGAAGTTGATGAGAGTTTCTCCACTTTTCTCAGGGGACTTTGCATAAGGGCTGTATTGTGTACGTCAGACCACCTTTTACATGCATGTTTCTTGGAGAGAGTTTAGTACCTTATTCAGATCGTGGTCTCCAGTGCCATGTTTGCTTACACACTAGAGCTAACCTTCCAAAGATCATTTTTTTGTTCCCTATTGGTTTTCATATTCTTCCAAATCTACCCCTTGGGTCTGTCTTGATTGTCAGCTCATAGGGGTTAAAGCTAGTCAGCTTAATAGGGTTTTTTTACAGTCTAGACTACAAGGGACTGAAACTTCTTGGGGTCGTGTTTCAACAGCATTGAGTATTGCACTTGCAACTGCAAGCAATTGCACTTACAGTAATTTCTGTAATATGCATTATATATATATGTGCCAGCAAATAGCAGAGGGGCCAGTTGCATATTGGGAGTGTAGCAGTCAAATTGGCACTTGCCATCAGTGTATTTTTGTACCAAAAATGGCCACGCAGCTGTGTATCACAGAAGGTGCAAATGTGTGCTATTGTATGTGTGAATGTGGCTTGTGGTGTCTGTACTCATTAGCACTTTATAACGAGTGGAATGAAACATACTATGTTCAAGGGCCCAGGTTCCTTAATATGTAGCTTTTCCTCTTCTTGCAGGGAAGAACTGATGACCTCCTCCTCCTTTGATAGCCTGGAGGTTCTCCTGGATTCATTCGGACCAGTTCGGGATTGCTCCAAGGACAATGGTGGCTGCAGCAAGAATTTCCGATGCATCTCAGACCGCAAATTGGACTCCACCGGTTGTGTGGTGCGTGTGTCCTATTCAGAAGCCAGTGCTTGTTTTGTTTGTCTTTTATGCGATAAGACAAGTAAGGGAAATTGCCAGAATACTTTGCAGAGAGGAGGGGAATGAAACCAAATCAATCCAGGACTTTACACGGTACTGTTTTGCGGAGGGTTCTGAATAAGCAGACAAAGAGCCTGCATTACAGCTTTACTTCAGCTCTCCCAGCAGCATCTGACTCATACATCAGGTGCTTTTCCCTACTTCTTACAGTTTTCTAGGAGTCAGTACCAGGGGAGGTCTGAATCAGGCATTCTGCTAACACGATCATATTAACTAATTTAAAGCTGTCTGGGGAGTACTGCCCCCTTCTAACTGCAGATATTTTTATACCTCAAAACAGGACAGTATAGATAGAAATGTCAGCCTGTTTCTAAGTCTTGGAACTTGGTTGGCTTCTTCATTTGCCTTGAGTCTAAGTTCAGAGCTGATGGAGGACCTGCTGGTAACCATCAATTTAATGCAGGGGTCGGCAACCCCTGGCACATGTGCCAGAACATGGCACTTTAAGCCATTTTTCTTGGCACGCCACAGTTGGTCCCAGCGCTGGGTAGGCTGCTGCTGCCCACCATAAAACCTGGTCAGAGCCTGGGCTGTTCGCAGGTGGCAAGCAGCCCCGGCTTCAACGTGGGCATCAGGGTCCTGCCCAAAGCCTGCGCTGCTTGCAGCAGGCAGCCACAGGGCTGTAAGCAGCTGCACTAGGGTCCAGAGCCCCAGCCCAGCTCATTGCCGGTGGTGGCTGCACACATGCCTCAGGGAGCACAGTGGGGAAGGGACTAGGACTGTGCTGCCACAACAAGCATTGGCCCCTTGAGGATTCCTGCCATCTTCCCCATCATGGTACCATCTTTCATGTTGAGGTTGCGGGTTTTTTTGACATTTGGCCCCAGAACATTGCCAACCTTGATTTAATAGCTGTTGGAGATGGTCCCTTGCTCAGTAGCACTGGCCTTGGGGGAATGGCTGTTGGGAGAATATATCACCAATCAACAGAGCTTGTAGAAAAGTGACTGGTTCCTATTGCAGTGCATGTTACATCAATTTAGACCATCTGAGTCAGTGTTTCCCAACCTAGTTCCCCGCTCCAGGGACACTAGCTTGGTGCAAGATGGGAAAGAAGAACAGTAGCTTCAGCAGTTGACCCTCAGGTCCTCTTGGCTGTGGACATGCTTCTGTTGCTACAGGTAAATCAGCAGGTAGCTCTTTGGAAGCCTTCCAGCTTTCTTCCCTGGTCCTTTGTCCAGCTGCAGAAGCAATACAGGAGAGCAGGAATAGGCTGCAGTCTGTTAACCCCATCTACCTTCTGTTCCTATAGTGCTGCTGGGTGTCCCTCATGAGAAACAGTTTGTAGTTTCTGAGCAAGTTAGGGCTTGGAAAGGCTGAGCGGTCATGCGAACGGGTGGAGGAGAGCTCAAGGAGACAGATGACAGTCAGGGGTAAATGGTTAGAAAAAAGAGAGAAAATGGACAAGGATAAATGCTAATGGCAGTTGTGGCAGGCATGGGAGAGACGCAGCATTGTGGGAGAGCGGTGTGTGTGTGTGTGTGTGTGTGTGTGTGTGTGTGTGTGTGTGTGTGTGTGTGTGTGGAAGGGCATTGCCACTACTCTGTTTCCATCATGCCATGAGGCTGTGGCAGAGAAAGTGTTGCAACCTCTGACTGAGGAGAGAGCAGTTCCATAGCAGAGAGATGCTTTTTTGATAGCCCATTATAGAGGTTCATGAGTGGCTCTCCTGTGTATGTTTCTGGTGGTCTTAGGTTGAGCATTGCAACCCTTCCGTAAGGAAGGAGATGGTAGCTGGAGTGGATACAAGGACTTTTGCCAGTATCTCCCCAGCTTGGGGATGATGGGTGATGATGTGAAGCCTCAGTGTCTGCCACACACCAGAAAAAAGGGTAGCGTTGGATGGATATTGTGATCCGTTCCACCAGGGTGTGGCTGAAGGGCCTTGCAGAAGCAAGAAATCAAAAGGATCTGGGAGATGGATCCATGTGTTGGCAGAATGTATTCTAGCCGGGGTAGTCCGTTACCTATTTGGGGGGTGGGGAGAGGTCGTGATGGAACTGGCAAGGGGGAAGCCTGTGCATCTCCACACATCCGTCCCCTTTCTCCATGATATGCCAATACTCTCATTGTTGCTGCATATACATAAGTCCTGTTGCTTGTAAACGGGCCTTGTTGTAGTGTTTCCAGAGTGGGGGAAATGTTTCCTGTCTGGCCTGCAGATGAAGCTTCCATCTCCCCCGTCCCTTTGCCATTTTACACACAGGTGCCCACAAACGGCAGCAGAAGCAATCTGTCTGCTGTGGAAGCAAGCTGTGAAGCTGTTAAGCATGTCTCATCGTTCACACCCTTCCCCAGTCACCTCTGCACCTGCTCAGCTCTGGGAAAAGCACTCTGCCAAAGACTGATGTATTAATGGGGTTGGGAAAGTGGAACACGCCTCACACCATGACCTCCAAAACTTCTGCCGAGGGGCTGCTGCTCCCAGCTGCACAGCTCTTCAGAGGCAGAAGCAATGCCAAGTGTAGGTGAGCAAGGAGACAGCAGCTGAAACCCAGCATCATAGTAGTCAGAAATGGAAACATCCTCAGAGGTCCCCTTGGGCTTCCTCCTCAGCCCCCACAGCTTCCCAGGGGCCATCCTACTTATGGTTTCCCAGCCCTTTTTCTTAAATCACTCTGGCAGCAGGCACTGCTGCCTCTTCTCCTGGGAGCCTGTTCCACCCCAGGGCCATCTCATGGCTAGGGAGTTCTTCCCTTGATTTTCTCATGGCATTTCCCTTGGCTGGACATCACCCCAAAATTGTAGTGTCAGCTTCTTGGCCTGCCCTCAGTGACAGCGTAGATTGGTGACACAGAAGGGGAATAGGTAGAGAATGAGGAAAAGGGGGAATTGGACTTAGGGGCAGGTGGAGATTCTTTGATCCATGACTGAAGCAGGATGCACCAAGGTGAGGCAGCATATCCAAAGGCACTCGCTGTGCTCTACAGTACACCCTGTCCTTTGAGTTTGGCTCTGCCTTGCTCACAGCAAGTGCCCATGCTTTTTAGCTAGTCCCGTTGGGACTCATGGTGGTATAATATTCCCCTATGTAACCACCTTTTGGATCTTGTTCTTCCACTGGTCCTCTTTGAGTTGTGTATCCTGGCATCATCGCATGTGCACTATCACAGCATGCTGCAGCAGGGCCCTTAGGGATGAGTGCAACCCCAACACAGCCTCTATGGCTAGCCAGCATCAAAGGAATAATAGGTTTGCAAAGAATGTCCTCTGGTGCCAGGATTCAAGACAGCCCATCACATTCAGCACAGGTAAAAACTGGTGTGGGTGAGTGTGTGTGTAGGGGGGGGAGTAGCCAGGGGCCCACTGAACCTGAGAGACATAAGGATGTATCATCCAGGATAAACAGATCCCCAAGTTACAGCAACTTTCTGGACCAGAGAAAGAGAAAGAAGCAGGAGAATACTAGTGGGCATGCTTTGTTTGCTTCATTCCTTGAGTGAAGTATCAGACTCCCAAAGCTCAACTGTAATGCTACTGAAGAGGCAGGGCTTGCTCCTGATACACTTGGACTCTCCTGGTGTTAATTGCTCCCACCTAATTAGCTTGTTGTTTATATATTTTCTCCTGAGGGCAGAAACACGTACCCATGAAAGGCAAAGACCTGTGAAAAAGATAATCTTCCTGTGCACGAAGCCAAACTTTACAGTGGAGCAGTGTGGCCCCTTTTAATGACTGCACTGTCTACTGAGTTAATTGCCCCAAGGTCAGGCATGAGAGTAAATGGAGCTGCTAGAGGAATAGTTGTTCTGTGGGGAATCAGAGAGGTGGCAAGCAGAGATTGGAGTGTTATCTACCAGTCTTTGGAGTCTAACTAGGAGAGCATACACTAGCAAGAGAGAGCCTCCAGGGAAGATGGGGCCATCTTCCTCAAGCACAGTCCTTTTCTCACAACAGAAAAGGCTACATAATGAATCCACATAGCAAAATTAATATATGAGTGTAAGCACATACTAGTGCACCCCTGTGTACTTTATCCACCAGCGAAGATGCTGTGCAATGGGTTTTATCACATGGTAGCAAGCAGAGTATGTACCTAGGCTCCCTAGAGGGTTTGCAACCTGCTTGCTAGCCTGCAAATGCTGACGTGTCTTGGGTGGCACTGGTTGTTGTGCTAGCTAGATTGGTTTAGCAGGGGTCTGCTAGCACATGCTGCAGCCATACCTCCATTTTTTCTTTGCCATCATACATGGAGAGATGGCTTCTTTGTTGCCTGTATGCTGTACATGGAAGTATGCTTACAAAGCTGACTTCATAGTTTCATAGTTGGTAGGGTCAGAAGGGACCTGAGCAGATCATCAAGTCCGACCCCTGCCGTGGCAGGACAGAGTACTGTGGTCAAACAACCCCTGCTAGGTGGTCATCCAGCCTCCTTTTAAAGACCCCCAGGGTAGGAGCCAGCACCACTTCCCTTGGAAGTTGGTTCCAGATCCTAGCCGCCCTGTCAGTGAAGTAGCGCCTCCTGATGTCTAGTCTGAATCTACCCTCTGCCAGCTTGTGACTGTTATTTCTTGTCACTCCTGGTAGCGCTCGGGGGAACAGGGACTCCCCCAATGCCTGCTGGTCCCTTCTGACTAGTTTGTAAACGGCCACTAGATCCCCCCTCAGCCTTCTCTTGTGGAGGCTGAACAGGTTCAGGTCCCTTAGCCTCTCCTCGTAGGGCCTGCCTTGCTGCTCCCTGATCATGCAAGTGGCCCTCCTCTGGACCCTCACAATGCTGTCCACATCCGTCCTGAAGCGCGGCGCCCAGAACTGGATGCAGTACTCCAACTGCGGACTGACCAGTGTTGCATAGAGGGGGAGGATCACCTCCTTGGACCTGCTCATGATGCATCTGTGGATGCATGATGAGGTGTGGTTGGCCTTCCTGACCGTGTCCCCACACTGTCGGCCCATGTTCATTTTGGCATCAATAGTAACTCCAAGATCCTTTTCTGCCTCTGCACTGATGAGAAGGGAGTTCCCCAGCCTGTAGGTATGCTGCTGGTCCTTCCTCCCCAGGTGCAGTACCTTGCACTTGTCAGTGTTGAAACCCATCCTGTTTTCATCTTCCCACCCCTGTAGCCTGTCCAGATCTGATTGCAGCCTATTCCTTCCTTCTAGCGTGCCCGCTTCTCCCCACGTCTTAGTGTCATCTGCAAATTTGAACAGGGTGCTTTTTACCCCCTTGTCCAAGTTGCTGAGGAAGATGCTGAACAGTGCGGGCCCGAGGACCAAGCCTTGGGGGGACCCCACTGCCCACATCCCTCCAGATTGAATAGAATCCGTCCACCACCACTCTCTGGGTGCAGCCCTCCAGCCAACTAGTGACCCATCTGACTGTGTAGGCATCGACACCACAGTCTCCTAGTTTTTCAATGAGAATGGTGTGAGAGACCATGTTGAAGGCTTTCCTAAAGTCCAGAAAGACTATATCCACCGCGACACCTGCATCCAGGGATTTGGTGACCTGGTCATAGAAGGCCACCAGGTTGGTCTGACACGACCTACCTCTAATGAACCCATATTGGTTGCCCCTAAGCATAATCTCCCCTGCTGGCCCCTCGCGTACATGCACCAGGATAATTTTCTCAAAAAGCTTCCCCAGGACCGAGGTAAGACTAACAAGCCTATAGTTTCCTGGGTCCTCCTTCCTCCCTTTTTTGAAAATGGGAACCACATTGGCCCTTTTCCAGTCCTCCGGCACATCGCCAGAGCACCATGAGTGCTCGTAAAGCCATGCCATGGGTCCCGCAATGACCTCTGCTAATTCCCTCAGCACGATGGGGTGGAGATCGTCAGGACCAGCTGATTTAAATACGTCCAGCTCCTCCAGAAGTTCCCTGACTAGGTCCTCACTGACCCTAGGCCTGGGTGCACCTCCCCTGAGGCCTACGGGGGTCCCAGTGGTGGGGAATGACCCAGTCCCTGCTCAGAAAAATGGAGGCAAAGAAATTGTTAAATAGGTTAGCTTTGCTGTCTGGTGTGACAACCAGATTTCTTAGCATGTCCTGCAGAGGCCCCATGTTGCTTGGTACCTACTTTTTACCCCCTATGTATTTAAAAAAGGACTTCTTGTCTTTGATCCGGGTAGCTAGTCCCAGTTTCATCTCCACCTTGGTGACCGTCCCCCTACAGTCCCGAGCAACCGGGGTATAGTCCTCCCTGGTGATGGCCCCTCCCTTCCAATGTGTGTACACCTCCTTTTTAGCTTGGAGACGTTTCCGGATGCTTTTGGTGAGCCACGGGGACCTTTGCGCCCTCTTACCCTCTTTGATCCATGTAGGGATTACCTCCCTTTGGGCTTAGAGGATCATCTCCTTCAGGAATGACCACTCTTCTTGGACTCCCAACTGCCCACCCCTCCGTGACCTCAGTGCCTCCCCCATTAATCTCCTTACTTCATTGAAATCCGCCCTCCTGAAGTCCAGGGCTGCTGCCTTGCTGCAGGCCTTTGCCATTTTGCGCTGGATGGTGAATTCCAACAGGCGATGATCGCTGTTGCCCAGGTGGTCAAGCACCCGCAGTCCCCCAACCAAGTCGTCACCTGTGGCCAGGACCAGATCCAACAAGGCCTCTCCCCTGGTGGGGCTGTGCACCTCCTGGGTTAGATGGAGGTCGTGTATCTCAGCTAGGAACCTAAGTGAGCGGTCAGACCTGACTGACTACTCTTCCCAGCAGGTGTCTGAAAAGTTTAGGTTGCCCATGATGACCACGTCCTTTGACCTAACTGCCTCCGTGAGCTGACTTAAGAATTCCCGGTTTAGCTCTTCCCCTTGGTTGGGTGGTCTGTAGTAGACCCCCACCGTTAAGTCCCTTTCCCCTCGACCTCCTTGTATTCTAACCCAGAGCACTTTGGTCTGCCCCTCCTCTGACCCAGTGCTGTTTGCTGAGGATGTGTATTGCTCTTTGGCATAGAACACCACACCCCCACCTTTCGTCCCTGTCCTATCTCTCCTGTACAGCCTGTAGCCCTTGATGTTCACCACCCAGTCATGCGTTGGGTCCCACCACGTTTCAGTGAGCCCCATTATGTCTGGGTTGGTGTTAGCTAGCTGGAGAGCAAGTTCCTCCTGCTTGTTCCCCATACTGTGAGCATTTGTGCAGAGGCATTTGAGGCCTCCTGAACATGCATGCACTGCCCCACTAATCCCAGTACTACCTGGGCCCCTGTTGCTTACCTGGGTATTTGTTCTGCTCGTCATCGGTCTAGGCTGGGCTGCTTTTGTGGGTGATGCTCGGTTTGGTAGTCCAAGGCTTCCTCCGCCCTCGTCTTCCCCTTCCCCCAACGAGCCTAGTTTAAAGCCTGCTGGAGAAGACTTGTGGCGGCCTCCATTCCTATGTTCTACCAACTTATTCAGTGAGCTTTATAAGCCTTTGCTGGGCCGTGGGATAAAGGGATGAGCTCTGAATGGTGGTCACCTAGAGCAAGAGGCAATGAAATGTGCCAGTTACGAAGTAGGTTTTAGAATGCCATACTGTGCCAGACAGGGACATGTAACTTCCTTGAACTGGATGAGTTTTAGAAGGAGTCAGTTCCTAGCCTCTTCACAGCAAATTAAAGCCAGTTAAAAACTCTTCCCTTTCCAACTCCCTCTGCAATGCCTCGTCAGCCACCTAGGAGTCAAATCAATCAGGAGTATGCATCTCCCCCACTGCTTGGTAGCACATCTGGCCAAACAGCTGGATAGCCACTGAGCAGGGGGAAAAGGATGCTGGGGGGATCCCCAGTAGTACCATTTGCCTGTTTGCCATCATCCAGAACATCTGGGTTTGCACTGCGAGGCAGCCTCGTAAACCGCCTAAAGTGCCATCACGTCCCCAGCGCTCCAGCTGGTGCGGGGGAAAAGGGGGTGGGGGCATAGGGGCTGGACTGGGAGGGAAGTCTAGCAAGCCCGCAGGGTGCCATTTGTTTTGGAAATTGCAGAATTAGTGTCAGCGAGCAATGTGCATCCTGTTGTGTGATCTTCAATCAGGGTGATAGGAAGAGAAAAACACATTTAAGTGGTACACCTGCTGCCAGCTTGCTGTTCCTTGGCCTCTGTGCCATGCTGGCCTGATATCAGAGAGAAGAGAGCAAAAAGGGGCAGGGGGCACTGCTGGGGAGGCTTCTTGTGCTTCTACCTTTTGCTTTGAGGAGTCTAGGAAGGTGGTTTCACATTTGAGGACATATGGGCTTGGTGTCACTGTAACCCCTGCTTCCCCCCTGTGCCTTGTAGTTCTGCTCAATGGCCAGTATGTGCAAGCTGTGATCCTGCTGGATGTGTCCACCTCCAGCCATCTAATTGTCCTGTATCCAGTTGCTTAAAGCACCTTGTGCTTGAGAGCAAGCACCCCCTGCCACTGCATTTTTGAAGCTGTACTTCCACACCAGGTTCTCCTGCTCCCCTGAGTCCTGCCCTGCAGAAACTAGTGCTGGGCTGCTACATAGCCATGCCATGCACCTCAGTCCTGATCCACCCCTCCCCTCACTACTCCTGTCCAAATATATGGAGTCTAATTGAATCTTTTGATGAAAATTGGCTCCATGCAATGCACAGATGGGAGATGCAAACAGGTTTGTTATTGTAAGGTTAGTGCCGCCTTCTTGAAATACTGCCAGTTTAGGTGGGAATATCCTGTGCAGAATTAAGTTGCTAGTTCCAGGCTGTCTTCATAGCTGAGCAAAAGGTTTTCAGTTCCTTTAGGCAGAGTCTTTGTCACACTGTTGCTTTTTGTCATGCCAGTGCCCAACAGGACTCAGCCCGATGAAGGATGGCACCGGTTGCTATGATCGACACATTGGGGTAGACTGTTCGGACGGCTTCAATGGCGGCTGTGAGCAGTTGTGTCTCCAGCAGATGGTGCCCCTGCCAGAAGACCCCACTCTGTACAATATCCTCATGTTCTGTGGGTGAGTGACACAGCTCGCTCCATCATCTGTCAGACAGGGACATGGTGAGGAATCCATGTGATCTTGGACCTGACATGCTCCAAAAGGAATTGTATGGCATTTGTCTTCAGACCCAGCAGGTCTGATTCTGCTAACAGTCTTATGATGCATTCCTCTGGACATCCAGCACTTCAAGTGTCACCCAGCTATATAGTTGTATACATATTCCAAGCTATCTGGAAGGGTGCACATGTGTGTTGGGTGGCTGGAGCTTACCTCTTCCTTAGACAGCTGTACACTGTGTGGCCAAGATCATGGATTATGGAGGAACACCAGAACACCCTGCCTCCTCCTTCTTTGCAGGCCATCACTGAGATTAGCAAGAGAACCCCTCCCACCCCCACCGGGGCAAGCTGTATTCTTTTCCTTGGGGAGAGCAAACAGGTATATGTTTATGAGCTTATGCTACCAGCTGTGAAATAAGATCATTCTTTCTACTTGAGATTTTCTGCACTGTAACTTATTGTAACCAAGTGCTACACAGTATGGCTCTGGGTTGCCTAGGAAGCTAGCTCTCCCCAACCCCATGGGACCATGGTTGGGAGGAAATTTGAACAAAACATAAATACTGGGTATAGTTTCCTAATGGTCAGAGGTCTTAATGAACAAGGCTGAATACAGGCGGCTGGAAAAGCACTAGTCTATTGATTACTTGCCACTGACAAAGCAGCTTTGTGGAAATAGGAGCTTTCTGTCTCTCATGCTTGTGGCTCCAGGGGCTGCATTGTTCCCTGGGGACTGCAGAGGAAGTCCCCTCTTTCCTTCCTGTGATGCCCTTCCTCTGCCACCCCTCTACTGAATGGATTGGCTTGGTCCCTCGTCCTAATGACTTGTTTTGGGTTTTCTCATCTGGCAGGTGCATAGAAGACTACAAACTTGGAGTGGATGGGCGATCGTGCCAGCTGATCTCGGAGTCCTGTCCAGAGGGGGGTGACTGTGGAGAGAGCCGAGAGCTGCCCATGAATCAGACTCTGTTTGGGGAAATATTTTATGGATACAACAACCACTCAAAGGAGGTGGCTCCTGGACAGGTGTTGAAAGGGACATTCAGGTGAATAGGGCACCCATGTCCCCTCCTTACACATGCCCTTCTGCTTTGCTGATCTGAGAACACTTAATGAATCTAGGAAGCTGTTCCAAGTCTCAGGAGCACAGTGTCATAATTCCCCAGGTGGAGTTGGGGTCGTAGGAGTAGTTATTAGACATTCAGAAGTCATTTTTATGTGATGGCTTTTGGACTGAAAGTGAATGCGGGTGTGTGAGGGGGGAGCAGTTCACAGTCCAACTGTCACAAACTCATTACTGTATTATGCTAGGGCTTTGCAGCAGTCTCAAAAGGAAGGTCGGATTAAAATAGACTTGGAGAGATTGACCATCCTTTTAAGTTGAGTGGCTGTGGTGGCAACACTGAGCTTCCAGTGACCATTCAGCAGTTGATCTATTCTGATAGCAGAGGGGTCTTTAATCTAGCAGATGAAGGCGTAATTGGATCCAATGGCTGGGAGAGAAAGCTATACAAATGCGTGCTAGAAATAAAGAGCAGGTTTATAATTATTGGAACAGCTTGCAGCTTGGTGGATGGTTTGTCACCTTGAGGTTTTAAATCAAGGGTAAGCATCTTTATGAAAGAGATGCTGTAGCATAACCAGAAAGGAAGGGCTTGGTGCAGAAATTGCTTGGTGGAGTCTTGGACTTGCTTTGCAGGAGTTCATACTAGATGAGTAGTGGTCCATCCTGGTCTAAAACCCTATGTCTCTGAGGACAGATCTCATTCTTCAGAACTCTGGATCTAGCCCCTGAATTTCAGACATACACACATCTGGAGTACTGTATCCAGTTTTGAGCCTCCTACTATAGAAAGGATGTGGACAAGTTGGAGAGAGTCCAATAGAGAGCCACAAAAATGGTTCAGGAGCTAGGCTCATGACTTACAAGGAGAGACTGGGGGAACTGGGCTTATTTAGTCTGCAGAAGAGAAGACTGAGGGGGGATTTGATAGCAGCCTTCAACTACCTGAGGGTGGTTCCTAAGAGGATGGAGCTGGACTGTTCTCAGTGGTGACAGATGACAGAACAAGGAGCAATGGTCTCAAGTTACAGCAAGGGAGGTTTAAGTTGGATATTAGGAAAAACTTTCTCATTAGGAGGGCTGTGAAGCACTGGAACAGGTTTCCTAGAGAGGTGCTGGAATATCTGTCCTTGGAGGTTTTTAAGGCCCAGCTTGACAAAGCCCTGGGTGGAATGATCTAGTTGGGGATGGTCCTGCTTTGAGAAGGGGGTTGGACTAGATGACTTCCTGAGGTCCCTTCCAACCCTCATTTTCAATTATTCAGTGACATGTGATAACTCTCTGGAATTTCCAGGCTGAACAACTTTGCCCGGGGCTTGGAGCAGCAGCTTCCAGATGGCCTGGTGGTGGCTACTGTCCCATTGGAGAACCAGTGCCAGGAGGAGTTGTCTGAGCCCACGCCTGATCCAGACTTCCTGACTGGTGAGTGATTCCAGCCATTCTGTTGGTCCTTACCTCCCATGCTTTGTTTTCGGAAGGCTGGGAAGAATTCTTGCTGCCCAGGTAACAAAGCAGAAGGGAAGGGGAAGGGTTTCACTGCCTGATTGCAGCTTTATCACTCTGTAAATGAAGGCAATCCTAATTGGTTTAAATGTCAGGTGATACCCAAGCTTAGGAGATCTCTATCCTGGATACCCCCATTCCTTGGTTAGGAGCCCTAGTTAAAGATGAGTGAAGTGTTGGCAAAAATGCCAACTCAGTAACATTTAAACATCACACACATGCCTCTCAATGTTATCTAATTGCTCACTTAATGGAAATATATTTTTAAAATTATTGCAACAATTTGTTTTGCTGCCTTTGCGCATTGAGATGTTTTGATGTTTGGTTTCATATAAGTTTTCACTTCAAAATTTCCTTTTAATTTTATTTTTGTAAAAATCCAAAAATATTTAAAGGTCTTTGAAGGTAAATTAAACATTTCAATTTGCAGTTGAATTAAATATTTCATTTCAGCCAGACAAGATTTTTTGAGGCTTTTCAATTATCAAATAACCAAAAAATATGTTCTCCCAATTCCAGTCCTTGTGTTGTTCCCTTTTCCTCTCTAACCTTTTGGGGGTTCATCAAACAATCATGGTGGACTAGAACCTTCCCCTGCCATCCAGCTGCCTGCTGTAGTGCTATACTCCTATACCTAGAAACTACTTGTTCTTAGTCATTACAGTAGTCTGATCTGAACCAGTGCTAAGCACTGTACAAACGTATAACAAGGGACATGCTTACTGCTCAAAAGTGTGTGAAGTCTAATAGAAAAATAAACATACTATGGAAGAGGAGACTAAGATAGAAAGAGGTTAAGGGACTTTTCACTGGTCATGGAGCATCTCAGTGGCAGAGCCAGGAAGAGAACCCGGGTCTTCTGTGTACCAGCCTACTTCCCAACAGAAAACTATCAATAGCGAAGTTGACAATCTAGCCTTATTTTCATTATCCTGTACATCAGCACCAGTGGTAAAGACTCTACAGGTTAAACGCTGGCCTCCTTAATGCCTCTCACAGCCTCTCCCCCATTGACCTGAAATACACTTTCCATTTCACCGTGCCCATCTCCAACATGCTCAGGCAGGTATAACAAAAGCTATGATGAGAAGTCCCCATAATTACACATGCAGATTTGTAATTGGATCTTAGTTAACAATTCTGTTGATGAGGCACAAAGCTGAAAAATAAGTCAGTTCATTCTCCCAGAGCTGTGCTGGCTCTTCCTGGCTGATAGTAGTTAAAAAACAGTAAAACCATATTTTTTTACTAAAGTAAGCAGATTCTGGTATTGCTCTGAATACACTTGGGGCAGAGCTGCTGAGTAAGAAGGGGCCATTTTTGCATAATCACTTTTCAGAGAACACTTTAAAGTAATCAAGAATAGCAAGCGCTGAAGGGAAAAGAATTTAAAGGCACAGGCACTTTTCCTTTTCTTCAACATCATTTGTTGTTGGTTGGGAGATGGGACTTTAGGTGCTATTTTGATCCTTAAGGCATCCCTTGACAGGGACAGCTTGTTACTTAATTTGTTTGCTAACCAGACTCTAGGTGCTATTGTCTCATTGTAGGTGAGGATGTCATAGGAAAAAAAACAGTTGCTGAGAAACACGTGGGCTAGAATGGTGTAGTCCTCTTTGTGAAATGCGTGTATTGACCAGTCCATCTTTCCTCCCTACCTTATGCTGGATGGAATGCCAGAATTAGTCAAAGGAGAATAATTGTAATGCCAGTCCTTAGCAGCGGTGTCTAAAGATTTAAGCCCCTATAGTAGTATAGCTAAGATAAATTCTTCTTTAGTTGAAGGGATGAAAGCTTTTCTTTCTGGAGCAACGTGTCTTAAGTTCTGGTACTGATCCCCCTTATGTGTGATGGTTCCAGTGCTGAACCATGTCATTTGGAAGTTCCCACCACTGGATTCTTTCCCGTTACGTGGATTAGCTTTTGTGACTCCTTTGTTTCTATGGATTTATGGCTTGCATGTTTGCCTCTCCCAGCACTAACCCCCTCCCTCACATCTTTATTTCTCTCTCTCTCTCTCTCTCTGCCTCTTTGCCTGCTTCTGCTCTTGCATTTGAATTTATCTTTTCTTATACACAGCTTTGAGCATGTGCTTTCACAGCAACTGATGGAGTGAGTTTCTGCCCATGAAAGCTTGTGCTATATCTATGTGTCTGTCTGTCTACCTACTTTGGTTACCCAGCTTTGGTTAGTTTATAAGGTGCATTTTCCCCCCTTACTTCTACCTGACTTCAGACTAAGACTTCTGTGTCTCCCTGCTCATGTTTGTCAAATTAGTCACCAGAACTAATGGTTGGACAAAGTGTCCCCCACTGTGATGTGACCTGTGTGTTGCCTGAGATTGAAGCTGGCTAGCAGCCTTTCTTAACTGCTAAGATGTGCAGCAGGCAGGGCATGGGTGTTTCTGAGAAATACCTAGCCATGATACTACCTTGGTCTTGCCCTACAGCAGTATCAGCTGTACATCTTGACCAGAAGCACCCATTGTTTTTCCATTCTGTGGTTCTTTACACAGCTCTGCTATCTCACCTCAGTTCTGCGCTTCAGTACCCCAGGTACTGTTGCTAGCAGATAGCTGCTGGGTATACCCTGCATGTTACATCATATTGTTATGGGGTTTTATACATTTATTTAATGTGATACACTCAGCTGTACATCAGATAATACCCTGAGACTCAGCAAGCTTATCCCCATAAGTGGTGTCTCAAATCCAAATGTTAATATGCTTTTATACGCTGCTACATTCCTGGCCCTGTTAATTGGTTCTTCTTTTCTGGATGGGACACCAATCAACATGATTACAATGCTTTAACATGCTTTGATTGCATTAGGAATATTGCGAGGCATTTGGAAGGTGCTAGGGATTGAGCTCTGCGTTATAGGTCTCACTCTGGAAGGAATGAACTATGGCTGGCTGGGACTTTCTGAACTGCTTAAGGACATTAGCTGCATAATTTGCAGGGAATTCAGGTGACTAAATCCCAGATTATATATCAACTACAGACAAATTACAAATAGCCAGTTGGATCACTTGGAAGATGATACCTTTCTAATGTATAAAGGGAAGAAGCAAATGGCAGTTTATGTGAAGTCTTTATTCCTAGGTATGGTTTTCTGCCTGCTTACTGGCAGCTGTTAAACAGGACTGCAAACACTTGTGTAATTGGCTACCAAGCATTCCAGCCATGACTGAATGAGAATTGCTAGTGTATGAAAATGGAGTCTCATATGTGTCAGCAAAGAGTCTGATCCCAGCAACAGGAACTGTGTTCTGCAGCTGCTTATAAACTGGAGATAGATCTTCAGTGTCGGGGAAAAAAATCCTTTTTGAACCTCTTACATGACTGCCTCCAAAGGTGCCATCAGTTACCTGCATCAGAGTTGGCATATAACAACAGACCTTGTCATTGGCCATTAACAAAAAGGATACCGGATAATGTTTTTTTTCCCCTTTAGGACAGCCACAGCAGTCAACTTCTTGCCACCACAAATTACTAATATCTGTGGTATAAATGGCATAACCTTCCTTATCACCAGCCATTGGCTGTGATCATTCCTAGCTGTTCCCTAGGTCTCTGATTCACCTGTCCTCTTTGAACCCATCGCTCAGCTTTGCTTCCTGTTGAAAATGGTCACTGAAGTGACTTGCAACTTCTGCCCAGCTCACAGCAGTGGAGATGTCAAAACATGTACAGACACTTCTAAAAGCACTCTGTCCATGTTTGACTTGCACACACAGACTGTGTTTTGCCATAACCATCCAGGACAGTCACTGGGAAGTACTGCACTTTTCCTTCTCTGTGTTTTATAGCACACATTCTCAACACAGTAGCCATAGCCATTAACATGCATGTTTAACAGAGTATTTAATAAATTTATTCTTAAAGAATTTCTATATGCTGTCTTTGCATTTCTTATGGGTAGGACTTCAGGAGCCAGTGTTGGGGTAATTCCTTATCTTTTAAACAGAGATATTGGGTAGTCAAGGGGCAAGACAACAGACTGGGGTTTTTCACTGGAGCAGAGCACTCATAAAGACTGTTGCCTACAATGGTTGTTCCAGATGCTTAGAGAAGAGGAGCCCATGCTATTAGAGGCTAGGCTCAAATCCATGCCTTCTCCTTTCCCCTGTATGTGATACTTGTCAGACAGGACGGGGGGGTCCCACTGGGCTCGCTATTGGCCGTGTCCACTCCCTCTAGCATGGAACAAGGGCCTGCAGCTTCCCATGATGTGGAATGAAGGCAGTGCACATGGAAATGCCCAGCTTGCCGTGCTTGGAGGATGGTTCATTAAAGAATCTAATTAGCAGAGTAATTAATACACAAGGGCATGCCTTTGGGACTGGCCTTCTGGGAAAAAAGGGCTTGTTATCTTCAGAAGTAGTGCCCAGGATGGAGAGAGGAAACAAACCCAAACAAACTCCTTTTAAAGTTGTGATTTTAATTACTGAAGAGTTGCTGACCCTCAAACCGTCTTTGAATAATTAGACTCTTCCTTCCTCCCATGGTTATTTCCTCCAGTTCATTTCTGCCCAGCCTGGCTCATTTTGTTGCCTCAAGCAAGATTTAATTGGGCAGCTTGTTAAACAGAACTTCCAGCCGGCATGCCCTCTCAGTGCAACACTGTCCTTTTGTAGTGAATCAGGCATGGGTAGCCATTTGCTACCTGGGGCATTAGCAATCCTCTCTGTGCTGAGCATGGGGTTTGGCATGTCTGTCAAGCAAGGAGCAGTTCACTGGGAACAGTAGTAATGATAATGCCTTATGGTTACAAAGCTCACCAGTGGGTGGAGAATTAGATCTAAGGCACTGGCTGGGGATTTGGGAGATACAGGTTCATATCCTGGCCCTGAAGTCTGCCTTTGACAAGTCTATTCATTCTTCTCTTTCATCTTCAGCTCTTGGTTTATGAAATTGGCACAGTTCTCCTTTCCTTGTACACTCATTTGGACTGACGATGTCTTACACAGTAGGTTTAATATTTATCTTACACAGCAGCACCTACTGCTAGGAGACTTCTCAAATGGGGCTTCTAGGGCCAGATATATGGCAATAGTAATAAGGCATCTTTAATTCAGAACAATTCCAAAACACTTCTCAAACTCAGGCTGAACCCTGAGATCCAAGCCATCCTTTGATGGTGCAAGAAAATGTAGAGGTCATTGATTGCTTCATCCCTTAGCAACGCACATCTGGTAGAAGAAAACCCACACTTTCTTTGTTGCGGTTAGCTAAGAGATCTGCACTGGAGGCTGCAGCAATGACACACCTTCACTAATGAGCACATCCAGTTTCTAGGCTGTCTCAAATTGGATGTGCTGAGCAGAATGCTGCTTTTTAAAATGCAAGAAACCACAGGGGCAGATAGGATCACAACTACAACACATCTTGTCTCCAATAGTGACCAGCACCAGCTATTTCAAAGGAAGGTTCAATACGCCCCATTGTATATAATTATGGAACACCTTGCTCATAGGGGTGATTTTTTCCTAACTTCTCTAATCTCATGTTTGGCTTGTGCTCTTTAAAAGGAAAGTACATGGGAATTCCCAGAGGGTCCTGGCATTGACCACTGAAGATGATGGAAGAGCTCTTACTGAGTTCATAGGGGCAGAGTTAGGCTAACACTTAGGGTTTTTGGAAGCTCCCACTTGCCATTTCTTAAAGCAGCCCTCTCATGCCAGATATGTGTGTTGGGAATGATCTTGGGCTCTATCCCTGAACCTCTTTACTTTCTTGGGTACATCTCCTTTAACAGCCAGACATAATGCACTGCATGGTAGCTGGCAGACTCTCTGCCCTTCCCATGCTGAGGGCATTTGTGTCCTGTCTCCTTCAGGGATGGTGAATTTCAGCGAGGTGTCTGGATACCCTTTGCTGCAACACTGGAAGGTTCGCTCGGTCATGTACCACATCCGCCTCAACCAGCTGACCATCTCTCAGTGTAAGTATGCTGGGACAGAGGCTGGCTGGTAAATAGCCTTATGAATTATTTGGATGAATTGAGGGCTATGGCCATTAGGGCTATGTGACTCTTTGGGTGCTGATTCGATTTGGAGGAGATTCAACCCAATTCGGTGGCCAAATCGCTGAATCTGAATTGAATCAGGAGACCAATTAAAAGGTTTGAATCGATTCGAAGCTCTTCAAATTGATTTGGAAAAGATTCGGAGAGCTTTGGTGATTTGGGCAGTCCTGGCTCGCTGTAGCAGGGAGCTGGACCCGGACTCCATGCTGATAAGGAGGGGGCAGGGAAGTGGGGGGCTGGAGGAGGCGGGGAGGGGACCATGGGGGGACCCCTGCCAGTCCCCGACCCCTGCCCGCTCTCCCAGGCCTGCTATGGCTGCCCCACCCAGCCCCAGCTCCCGGCTCGTTAAAACAAAAGCCCCCACTCACTGCAGGGCAGTAAGACTAAAGAAAGGACCTGTGCAGAGTGCCCATGGTCTGAGGGATAGAGCAAGGGGCAGGGATGGGCAGGTTTGAAGGGGGCTCTGCCTCCACACTCTCTGAGACGTCACCAGTGCCTTCTGTTCATTGTTGCTTTGCTGTGTATGTCCTCTCCAGCTTTCAGCAATGCCCTCCATTCTCTGGATGGAGCCACTTCCCGAGGAGATTTTGTGGCCCTCCTGGACCATTTTGGTAATCACTACATCCAGGAGGCAGTCTATGGCTTTGAGGAGTCTTGCTCCATCTGGTATCCCAACAAGCAGGTCCAGCGACAGCTCTGGCTAGAATATGAAGACATCAGCAAAGGTAGGAATGAGTGACCAAGACCTGCCCGCTCCTGCAGGTCTCCACATGCAGGCAGAGGCAAGTAGTTTGGAGTCGAGCCTGAGGAGCTCCCTCCCAGACCAGCTTGTGCACTGCTGCATCAGAGGTGCATTTTGTTACCATTATCCTGCAGTGTCAGACCAAGTGAAAGGTGGGTTGTTTTCTCCTCTACATGCCCTGCTTGGATTCCTTTGGCCAGTTGCAGCTTGCTTTGGGATACAGGCAAACTGCCTGGTGCAGGGCATCCTTCGAAGTCAGTGGAATGCCTCATAGTAGGCACTGGATCAGGCCATTGACAAACAACATACCACAGTCTCTAGCAAGGTGTATTAATTCCACTAAGCCTTTTTGTCTGCTTTGGGACCTATTTGTTGCTTATCTTTTGTCTTTTAACCTAATCTAATTTAATCTCTTTGTCTCCTTCCACTTCTGCACTCTTACTTCTGGGTTTTGAGATTGGATTTTCCTTCCAGTGCAGTGATTTTATTCTCTCAGAACCTGAGCAATTTATTTTTTTTTAATTTCTAGAAACCACTTATGAAGTAGTCACTGTACAGGACATGCCAAGAAACAGAGAGCTAAGAGATGCACACATAGCTGCTTAGTTTTGCCTGGTTGAAGCTAGTTGGGTTGGTTAGAGAACTCATCATAGAGACTGAAATGGAGTTTAATTTTGCAAACTGATACTTTGTGCAAATATGAGGTGCTTTTGTACAGACAGGAAATTTCAAGTCCAAGATGTGGAGGAGCAAAGGCTAATGTGACATACCAAAGCACTATGTTCATGCAAGCAAGTACAGGATCTTTTGGCATATGAGTATGGGTATCCCTTAATGGCAGGATTTCAAAAGATTTGAGGCATGTAAGTGCCCAACTGCCACTGAAAGTCAGTGAGAGTTAGGTGCTGTCTTTCTGTTTGTGCCTGCGAAAATCTCCCTCCAGCCATCTCTTTCTTTCTCTTATATGCTGTCTCCCTCAGATATTTTTGTTCCTGCAGTAATAGAGGCAGTACTCTGTAAGCAGGACCAGCTGTGATATTGTGTGGGACTCCAGTAGCCCTGTTCTACTTCTGTATGACACTGGTCTTCTTGCGGCTGCTTGTCAGACTTCTCATTTGACTCTTTAGATGCAACAGGACTTCCCAGGCAACACTTCTGTGCTGAGGCGTCTGCTGTTGCTCAGTGGGGCTGCTGCTTTTTAGAGTCAGAATGCAAGGGAAAATCTTGAATTTGTCTCTCTGCTTTCAGAGGTGTAGAACAGGGATGATCAAGATAGGGCTTGCAGAGCCGTGTCGTCTGGTCTGTGGGGTTTCCCACAGATCCAGAAATTTGGCGGGGGTGAAGTGGTGGCAACATTGATTGCTGTGACTGGGAGCTGCAGCAGTTAGTGGTGCTGCTGTTCATCCTGCTGCCAATGTTCTGGCCCCACAGACTGGCCCCATGTGTTGGATCAGGCCTGTGAAGCTGTATGAGTTGGGCACCACGTGTGCAATTGATACATGGACTTTCATCTAATTTGGTTATAATGTAACAGTTTGTGGGCATGTTGCTGAAAACCATTTGGAACATGTACTTGCAAGAGATGAACTAGACAGCCCGACAGATAGAATTACACACCTTAGGGATCGAAACAAACTGTTGGCACTAAAATAAACTTACCAGAATGTGTGCTGACCTGGCTGGGTAGAAGTCAGGCTTGGGTGCCTCTCTTGTGTGACTTGTGGATTCATACAGACACTGAAATGGATTTTGCCCATCTTTCCTCCCATAGCATAAACCCACTGTGGTTCTGCCATGGGCAGCTTGAGTATAGCATGCTTTTTTGCTATTTTCTTCAGTTTTATTTTTCAGACTGGGCCTTTTTAGGTGTCTTGGATTCTCTCTCCTCTCCACAACAGTATTGCATGTCATTGTCACTCCAGTTCTGGCACCTGCCATTTTCACTTCTTAGCTATTTTGTTGGTGAATGCCAAGAGCTAATATTGATTGAAAAATTGCAACAGACAGACCATTCTCTGTAGCTGCTGCCTTCCCCCCTGTGCCTGCCAAGCTGCAATTCAAAGCTATCCCAAAGTGGTCCATTTTCAGCACAATGGGGAAGCTGGGAAATGGTCTTGTCTCCTTTTTTAGTTTAAACAGGCTTGGGGTTTTTTTTGTGCGTGTCTCAGAGCTAAGCCAGCACTATCCTATTTCTCTGCAAAATGTTTTAAAAGTAAGCTTCTTAGAGCATGGACAGAGGAAAACTGACTTGTTAACTGCATGCCAAAAATAAACAGTAGTTGCACAGATCATACTGTTGGTTCAGGGCTGAATTTCTGGAAAAACCTCTGGAAGCAAATGTATGATTGATATGGAATTGTTAAATTCTATCAGAACCTGTGGCCTTGTGCCAGAAGAAACACACAATTTAATAACCCAGTCTTTAGTCACTACTACCTTCTGTTCCTTTTCTCATTCTTCCTGCCCAGATCAGCAGCACCAGAGATGTTTAATCCTAGATAACAGAGATACAATTTAAGAACCTAATCTCTCAGAGTCAATTGTTACAGCTGTAGACAGGAACATTTGTATGCAATCTCCAGCTACAAAAAAAACAAGGGCCATGATGATGTGAAGACCTGTAGCCTAACTGCTGTTGCTAATCAAAAGCTCCCCATAGCATTACTCCCCTAAGTATTTGTCCTGTAGGGTGAACTTATGCATCATGATGTTAAGTCTGACACAACTCCATACAAAAGGTCATAGACTAGGTCCTTAGCTGTTGAAGATTGGCATGACTCCACTAACTCCAGTGGAGCCACACTGATTTACACCAGCTAAGAACAGGGTATTTCACATCCTGCTGATCTCCATACAAATTTTGCTGGGCAGTAAGTATACACATGTGTTGTACTTCAGTGCCACAACACTGTAACCCATTGTGACATAAAGGCAGTGTTGGAATTCTTTACCAACCTGTTGGAAGGATGCAGCTTCATCTCATTCAATTCAATGCCAAGGATCAAGGTAATTCTTGTTTCTCCCAGGGCTAAACTGTGCTTTCTCTGACATCAGTATAAATCCAGGGCAATTCCAGTTGCTTTAGTAAGGTTACTCAGGCTTTGTGCTGGTGTTACTGAGAGCAAGGTCCTAACCACAGTATCATTCTTCAGTGAAGGGTGATTGTCAGTGGAAGGCTCAGAAATGACAGGCAAATCCTACCTTTCATCTCAGACATGATGAGTATTTTCACCTGGTGGAACACAAAATGCTCCTTCTGTGCAGGCACTCAGGAAGCTCCAAGTAGGGGACATCAATGCAGTTTCCTTTTAAGTGGAAAGGATCTGCCACTTTCTCCATTCAAAGTTAAAGGCAACGAAATGTGTCTGTAGATATGTCACTCAAAGTTTCCTTTCTCTTCCATTTTCCCTTCTCTTTCTAAGGGAGACATTAGCCTGGAGGATATACCAGCCAGGTGGGTATCTCAGTAGGTCCTGGTTTCATAGGAAATCCCCTGGCCTCCTCTGCCAGTTCAGTAGAAAACTGTTTCAAGACACTGCAAAATAGAGAGAAGCCACACTGCTCAATAGGAAGAGTGAAGGGATACGCAGTATTAAGGGCCCCAGAATCTCAAGATCTACTCATGTATTGCACCTCTGCTGCTGGATGCTTTCTGTTTCATGGAGACAGCCACTGGAAGTCAAATAGTTGGTTCCTGGGGATCTGAGTATTAATGTTATCTCCTCTCTGGGACATATTACTGTGATATGAAGTGCTATGGTATGAGCTCAAGAGCTAGGGTTGTTTATCTGGTCCTTAAACCAGCTGCTGTGGATTAGGCCCAAAGGGGAACTTATCACCAGGGATCCTAGCTTTCTCTGTTTAAAGACACAAAATTCTCTGATTAAAAAACCCCAAATCCACATTTTTGTACGATTAAAATGAAATACCACTATATGTATAGGTTTCATACTATATCTATATCTATATAGGTATCAGTTGAACATAGTGTTTTATTAATATACAGGGTCTTCATAAAGTCCTTGTGCACTTTTAAACTTTAATAACTTAGGCTGTAGGTAGGCTGGAAACAATCTGTAAATGGCATTTAAAAGCAAATTTATTAAAGTTTTAGGACAACTAGAGTACACAATGCTATACTTCATACGTAATAACAAACTTATTCTTAAATAAGATGGAGCTCCCTACCACTACGCTCTGCATATACGACAATTCCTAAATGACATTTTCCTAGAGAAGTGGATAGGCAGAGGTGGACCAATTGCTTGGCCACCTCATTCCATGAACAGCGCCTGCCCCTGGCAGCTAGGGCGGTATGGCTGCGCTGGCAGCGGTGGGAGTGCAGCGGCGGCAGCAGGAACATGGCGGTGGTGATCAGGGAGTGCTGCCAGCAGCGTCGGCCAGCAGCGATCACAGACTGCCTGCAGACACTGCCGGCGGTGTCAGTGGCAGGGTGGCGAGCGGTGACCACTCACAGGTGCCGCCGACATGTGCCTTTTTGTAGGGGGTGCACCGCCACGCTCAGGGGGTGCACCCACATGTGCCCCCTATGCGTCGCCCTTGCCTTGGTCAGCTGACCTGTCACCATTGGACTTCATTTTATGGGGACATGTTAAAAGTGTAGTTTGCTTGTCAAAACCACGTTCTTTGGTGGAACTTAGGGCTAGGATCACCCATGCAATTAGTGCAGTAACTCAAGAGCAACTTGGAAACGTTTTTAAGGA
This sequence comes from Alligator sinensis, assembly GCF_000455745.1. Taxonomy (NCBI): domain Eukaryota; kingdom Metazoa; phylum Chordata; order Crocodylia; family Alligatoridae; genus Alligator; species Alligator sinensis. Next base: position 202,732 of record NW_005842614.1, on the reverse strand, counting down.
GCTGGAAGATCAGATTGAGCACTGTATCATGATGGATGGTGGTTATGTTGAAGTCTAGCATTGTGTACTCTAGTTGTCCTAAAACTTTAATAAATTTGCTTTTAAATGCCATTTACAGATTGTTTCTATCATACCTACAACCTGTTATTAAAGTTTAAAAGTGCACAAGGACTTTATGAAGACCCTGTATTTACAATTTTAAAGCAATTTGGAAACCTACCAGCATCTCAATCATTATAATAAAATAAATGCTAAGTACCTATATATTTTGGCTTTTGATTTGGGGTTTTTTTATCATAGAAAATCAGAGCTTCCCCTCCCCTCTCTGCTCACCAGGATGTAGGGTCCAGCTGTGACTGCCCCCGCACTGCTTTGTGGTGCTGAGCATCCCCGATATGCCAGTGACCTATCCATGCTGTTGCCCCTCACTCCCAACCCACAGCCCCTCTCCCTTAACCCTGCTGGTGCCCCTCACTCCTGACCTGCAGCTCCCTGCCCCTGCCAGTACCCTTCACTCACGGCCCCCAGGCCTTGGCCCCTGAGTGTGTGAGGAAGAGGGTGGGTGTGGGGGGAACGGGGTGTGTGTGTGAGGAAGGGGGGATGTGGGCATAGGTAATGTGTGGAGGGGGAGGGGGACACAGGTGACGCATCGGAGAGCATATGCCCCCCAGATTTCTGCACCCGCAGTGGGGTTCAGGGGTGCAGCCTGGTTAGACCAGCTCCAGGCAGGAGCTGCCTTCGCAGCTCAGCAGGCAGTACCTGACACAGGAGGGAGTGCCATTCCATGCCATCATGTCATGGCATTCCCTCCTGTGATTTCAAGTGAACATCCGTTTAAAGGAGAAAATCTGCATTTTGCCACATTTTTCCATGACAAATGGAAACCTGGATCCCCGCTTATCACATATGCTCACCAGTGGGTTTCAGTGGCCTGGTAGATGCTCCCCCTTTGTCTGGATCTCATTGACTCATGGTAGACTGCAGAGCATACAAGGAGTCTGCAACATGCAGTTATCAGGACTTTGTTTTGCTGCTCAATATTGGCAAATTATCTTTCCTAACTCTGAAGTTGTTGAAAGGGTAACCCTGGCTCTAAAATAATGGCTTACAGTTTACAAGAGACAACAGTGATGTATTAGTTAGAACATAGGTGTCAGGGAACCTGAATTCTATTTGTGATTGCCACAGGCTTATTCTCTGACCCAGGGCAAATCAGATTTCTTTATCTCAATTTTCTTGTCTGCCAAAAGACTGTAATGTTCTTTACTCATCCTTGTAAAGTGCATTGCACTGCTCAGATGCAAATGCCAGGTAGGTGCAAAGCACTGTCATTGTATGCAATGTATTTGGAATATGTTTCATGCAAAGTAATGTTCACTTCTTCAACAACCTATTCAGGTACTTGATAAAGAGCTGATCAAGATTGCATCTGCTGACCTTTGCCTTGGTCTTCAGCAGTGCACATGTAGTGATACATTTTCAGGAACATTTTGCAAATATTGTTTTGAAAAACAACAACCTTTCTGGAACCAGTAAAAGGTGACCAAGAAATAGCCAGCTCCTTCAGAGGGTTTAATTCTAAATAGCACACTACTCAGTGAAAGACTTTGCAAAGGTTCTCTGCAAAATTCAACCACATTTTTGTAGATGTTATTGGCCAGCTTTGCACAGGTGCTTTTCAGGCTGCTACCTAGAGGCATGCTTGTGCTGCTTTTCTTGCAAATTCTATAACATCCCTACATCATCTGGCTAGGATGATATAGTTGGGCATGGTCCTGCGTTGAGCAGCGGGTTGGACTAGATGACCTCCGGAGGTCCTTTCCGACCCTAATTTTTCTATGATCAATGTTAATTTGAGTGAAACACCCTTTTTGTGCCACTACTGGGATTTGAACCCAAGGTCCTTAAATAGTGAAAAAGAAAGCCCTCTACTACTTAAACTCAGATCCACTAGCTGAGGGTGTGATACCAGTTTGGAGAGGAAGCCACTTGAATGGAGCTTAGGTCTAAGGTTGGCCACTTTCAGCATGGTCTGTACCACTGCCACAGCTGCAGTCATCACTCCTCCCTTCAGTGAAACCACAGCCATTTCTCCTTGCTACCCAACTGCTACATGGGGAAAGCTGCTGTAATGCTGCTCTAGCTCTGCAGGGTAGATCAGATAGCTCCTACTCCTGGCTCCATGCTGTCCTAGAGCAGAATTTCAGGTGCAGTCAATTCTGCAGTACATTAGATTTCCCCTGGTTTTTGTGTGCCTGGGTTGCAAGAACTATGATTACAACCCAATCTTGTGCAGGGTGTTGTGAGGTAGAGCGAGAGTCCTTGCATCCTTCTAAAGTAGGAGTGGACAATTATATGTGTGGGAGGGCCACCTGGGCTTGCGGGTCAGTACCCCCTGCCCCCTCCCAACAGCTCACCAAAACTGCCTAAGTGGTAGATTACTAGATCAGCCTGGGGGTGCCAGATGGAACGAGCAGTCAGGGTCTTCATGGAGACTTATGGATTTCATAGACATTAGGGGCTGGAAGGGACCTTGTGAGATCATCAAGTCCAGCCCCCCTGCCATAGGCAGGAAGTCAGCTGGGATCAAGTGATTCCCAGCAAGAAAACTATCCAGATGTTTTTTGAAAGAGTCCAGAGCAGGTGCTTGCACCACCTCTAGGGGGAGTCTCTGGACACTCGCACCATAAAGAACTTTTTCCTTACTGTCACAACCCAGTGATTTTTTGTGCCTCGGCACTATGGAATTTCCTGGCCACATGAGAGCTCCTTTGCATGGCAGAGTGTTCTGCTGCAATTGAGAGCCTGCGTGCAGGAGAGTTCCCGCCAATTTGCAGTTTCCTTTGCAGGATGCATTTCTTCTTTGCAGCACAGAGATGCACGGTGCAAAGAGTTCCCGCTATTCAGATGCAAATTTGTGCCCCGCTATTGGCCAGTGCTAAATTATTCACACGTGGCGGCTAGTAATTGGCTCGCTGGCCGTTTAAAATTCCGCGCGACTTCCGCCCAAGTCGAAGAGCTTTGAGCACGCTGCAGAGTGCCTCTGAAGTTACCTGACTTGCAGCTGCCGATCGATAGACTGATCACCTATCGATCTTTCTTCCCGTCACCGAGCGCAACCCCAGACGTACCCCTTTCCCCGCCGGCTTCGAATTGCAGACGGATTAACTGGCTTGGGCCCCGCCAGCTGGAACAACTCGTGTGGTTGTTCTGATGACAGGACCACCTGCGTCGTGATTGCAAGCGGCGTGAGTAAAGTTTTTTACAACCAATAAGTTGTGTCTGCCTCTCCGTTCACCAGCCCGCCCTGACGTACGAGCGTACCTCGAGTCGGCCCTGGCCGTCCGAGACACTCACGTCTAATTTAAATCAGTCTTCCTGGAGTTTGTGGCTGTTAGACCTTGTTATCTATCCCTTGGGGAGCTCTGGTGAACAGCTGGAACTTCATCAGATACTGTGAACATAAACCTGCCTCTAAATTCCATTAGACGAACCCAGGACCCCTGCAGGCAGGGTGTGCTCAGCAGGGCAGATGAAATGGGGCAACAGCCAGGCAAGGAATGGCATCTGGGAGCAAGTCGGGAGGTGGAGCCATGGCTGGGATTGTGGGACAGTGACAGCATGGAGCTGGGGCCTGGGGCAGAGTTGTGAGCTGCTCTCTGCATGGCCCATTGCTGTCACCACCCCATGATCCCAGCTACATCCCCACCCACTCACCCCACTTCCGGACACTGCTCCTGGCCTGCCCTTGACCTCATCCCATCTACTTGGCTGATTGCACCCTGTCTGCAGAGGTGCCAGGCTGGTCTCCATGGACACCCTCCCCCCACCCACCCACCCACCCAGCTGCCTGCTCCGTCTGGCAGCCCTAGTGTTGGGAGCGAGATGGACGGGCTGGAGTGCCTGGGCTGGGTCTGGCAGTGACAGTGACACTGGCAGTAGCACTCTGAAGGAGCCACTGGTACTAGGGCTGTTGGGAAGCAGAGTCCGGCTGCCTTGCCAGCCCAGACCTGCATGCCCAGGGGCAGCGAGACTGGCCACACATGCCATGGCCTGGGCTGCCTCCCTGTACCTGAGTCAGGCAGGATCAGGGGACCTGCCACAAGCTGGATAAAATCCCTTGATGGGCTGGATCCAATGAAAATACTGTACTGAGGGATACTCTTAGCTGGACACAAACTGGCTGTACGGTTGAAATTAATGCAGACCTTCCCCACTCTGTGTACAAGGGTTTTTTAAGTTGCACCCAATGAAACTTTTGAATTCTAAGTTTTTTGGAAAAGCAACTGAGACTCATGCAGCTGTTTTTGCAAAGAGCTGATCACATCTGTTTGCGGAGTCATTGTATATCAATGACTGCTAACCAATAAGGAAATCTACAAATAAGTCTGGTGAAATCTCTTACAAAATAGTTTCAGCATAGTCTTTGGAAAATAAATTTATGGCACTCATCCAAGGATCTGTAGAACTGCAAGCCACCTGCTTACGTTCTGTACAAACAGGTGCAGAAAGATAGGACATGCGGCACACGCGAGCCTGGATTTCCATGTCTGGGAGTGTGTTCCTTGGGTCATCATCTGTACCTTCCCTCTCCCCACTTAAACAAATTGTCTGGCCTGTGTCTGTTAGTCTCTGAAGACTAGGGATGCTCATTTGAAAGATTGTCTAGGGCTTTTGAAACAATATTGAAACTTCCCTTGTGATAGCTGGAGGTCATGTTTTTTTAAACACTTAGATTCTTGCTATCCAGAGCATATGTTCTCTTATGTTCTCTTGTTATCTTTTAATTGGTTTCTATTCTAAATTTAATACCAACTGTTCATGCTGGCGGCAGTGGCTGCTGCTGCTTTTGGAACTGGGATGGTGCCTGTCAGCCTCAGAACTCGGTGTGTGAAGTCAGAACCTTTATTACCACTGCTATTTCCCACCTCCCCTCCTGGCTGCTCCCCCACCTGGCAGCTGCTGCACTCCAGATCTCTCCATTTCTTGTCTCATTCTTTGTTTGGCTCCTTGTTTTAATTCCAGATGCTGGGGAACTTGACAACCATGGTTACTCTTAAAAGCATAATTAGAGTTGAGTTCCATGTAGTATTGATCAGGCATGTGCTTTCCAAGGGAAGGATTTTGCATCTGTCATGGAGGTTGTCATAGTATCTTGCTGCAAGTTGCTGGGATGTGAGATAATTAGAAGCTAGAGGGAAGGCCGTTTTCTGTGACCAGTGAAAGGAGGGGGAGAAGTAGTGGGCTGCTACTTTCTTCCAGAATGGAAGTCTCTAACCTTCCATGGTACCTCTCTGTGCTCCTCCGGCAGTCTGAGAATGACCCTGTTGCCCATTAACAGAGACACATTCTTTAAAGCAGCGGTTCTCAACTTGCAGCCCATGGACCACATGCAACCCAGTCAGCATACTGCAGTGACCCTTGTGACATCCTGTTAAAAAAAAAGTAAAGATTGGTGCCCGAGTTTTGTTAGAGCCAAGGAGAAAAACTTGAGAAACTGCAGGTTCCCCTTGCAGGCTCGAAGTGGGCAGATCTGCTCCCCCCCACATGGGCTCCACTCCAGCCGTGCTGCCTGCAGCGGAGGAATGGGAGCTAGGCTCCGTGCTTGACTTCAGCTGCAGCAACTGCTGTTTCCCACGGGCAGCAGCTGGGTTTCGGGTGCTGCTGTAGGGTCGGGGAAGGGGGCTTCAGGCCCTGGCCCTTATCCCATAGCCCTGGCAGCTGGGGGCAGCCCACGTAACACATTAGAGCAGCTAGCCCTCCTGCTCTCTAGTGAGCAATATGACCTGATAGGGATCACAGAGACCTGGTGGGACTCCTCGCATGATTGGAGTGTAACTGTAGAGGGCTACACCCTGCACAGAAGGGACAGAGTAGGGAGAAAAGGCGGAAGGGTAGCTTTCTATGTGAGAGAGCAGTACACCTCTCTGGAGGCTGACACTGGCTCCAAAGATAAGCAGCTTGAAACCCTCTGGGTCAAGCTACAAGGGGAGGGGGCAAGGTGACAGAAACCTAACTGTTGGCGTTTACTACAGGCCGCCGAACCAAGGAGAGGAGCTGGATTTGGAATTTTCTTGAGAACTGACAGAGGTCGTGTGTGCAAGGAAGTGGGTTGTCATGGGTGACTTCAGTTACCCGAACATTGACTGGGAGGAACACTTGGCTAGGTCAGATCGCTCATGCAGTTTCCTGACTGTGATCAAGGAGCTCTTCCTGACCCAGGAAGTGCAAGGGCCAAACAGAGGTAATGTTCTCCTAGACTTGGTCTTGGCCAAGGGAGTTGATCTGGTGTGTGTGGCTTGAACATTGAAGGTAACCTGGGCAACAGCAACCATGAAATTATCAGGTTCACTGTCCACTGCAAGGTTGACAAATCAACCAGCAGGATTGAAGTCCTGGACTTCAAAAATGCAGACTTCAACAGGCTCAGAGCAATAGTAGGGGAGGTGATGCGGGACCAGGAAGGGAAGGCGAATGGGGTGCACAAAGAGTGGTCATTACTCGAGGATATGATCTTTGAAGCACAAACGAAAACCGTTCCTCCAAAGAGGAAAGGTAGCAGAAGGGCTGGCAAGCCCCCCAGGCTTAATAAGGGCATTGCTGTCCTCTTAAAAGAAAAAAGAGGTGTAGGCACAGTGGAAGCTAGGGATGGTCCTCGAGGAGGGCTATACAATAGTGGCCAGCACTTGTAGGGGAATGATCAGGAAAGCCCAGGTGGCACTGAGTTTAGGTTAGCCACAGGAGTCAAGGACAATAAGAAGTCTTTCTTTAGGTATGTAGGCAGTAGAAGGAAAACAAATGGAAGTGTAGGACCGCTGCTTAACACCTTGGCACAGCTGGTAACTGACATTCAGGAAAAAAATGAACTCCTGAATGCCCACTTTGCTTCGGTAGCTCACTGGACCACGGGAAAGTCAAGTGACATATGGGGCATAGGGGGCATGCTGGGAATGACAGCCTCCCCACTGCGGATGCTGAGCGGGTGCAGTCTAGAAAACCAGAAAAGCTAGACATTTATAAGTCAGCAGGACCAGATGAACTCCATCCAAGAGTGCTGAAGGAGCTGGCTGGGGTCATCGCGGAACCCCTGGCAAAGCTCTTTCAGAATTCGTGGCACACGGAAAATCCCTGAGCATTGGAAGAGGGCCAACATTGTGCCCATCTTCAAGAAGGAGAAGAGGGAGGACCCGGGCAACTATAGGCCAATCAGTGTAATCTTTATCCCAGGGAAAATCCTCAAAAAGCTCATTAAAGAATCTATGTGCAATAAACTCGTGGAAGGTAAGATTCTGAATGACAGCCAGCATGGCTTTGTCATGGGTAGGTTTTGTCTTACCAATCTCATCTCCTTCTACGACCAGGTCTCTCACCACTTGGACATGGGAGACAAGGTAGACAGTATATACCTAGACTTCCAAAAGGCTTTTGATCTAGTATCCCATGATATCCTTGTGGGAAAACTGAAAGATTGTGGGTTCAGCTGCTTGACGGTTCAGTGAATGGAAAACTGGCTACAGGATAGGACCCAGAGAGTTCACATGAACGGATCCGTGTCATCCTGGCGCAAAGTGGCCAGTGGTGTCCCTCAGGGCTCCATGCTTGGACCGGTGCTTTTCGACATCTTTATCAATGATTTGGATGGGGGAGTGAAAAGCTCACTGGCCAAGTTCGCGGACTAGACCGACTTATGGAGCAGTGTGGTCACTTCAGAAGATAGGTTGCAAATACAGGCAGACCTGGACAGGCTCAAGACTTGGGCAGATGAAGTTTAACACTTCCAACTGTAAGGTGCTCCATCTGCGGGGAAACGACCCTCAACATACATACAGGCTCAATGCTGACAGCTTGACTTGCACCATGGCCAAAAGGGACCTAGGGGTAATGACTGACCATCGCATGAATATGAGCTGTCAGTGCGAGGCGGTGGTTAGCAGGGCAGATAACATGATGGCATGCATCAACCAATGCATCTCGTGTAAAACTAAGGAAGCGATGCTCCCACTGTACTTAGCACTGGTGAAACCACGGTTGGAGTACCGTGCCCAGTTCTGGGCACCGCACTTCAGTAAGGACATGGAAAAACTTGAGAAGGTACAGAAAAGAGCCACCCGTATGATTAGGGACTTGCAAGGCAAGCCGTATGAGGAAAGACTGACGGACCTGGGCCTCTTTAGCCTAAAGAAGAGAAGGTTGAGAGGGGACTTGATAGCGGCTTACCGCTATATCAGAGGAGTGCATCAGGAGCTTGGTGAACAACTGTTCCCTAGGGCACCCCTGGGGAAGACCAGGACCAATGGATATAAACTCCTGGAAGGCTGCTTCAGGCTTAATACCAGGAAAAATGCCTTCACAGTCAGGGTGTCCAGACTGTGGAATAAACTCCCTCTAGAGGCGGTGCAGTCACATCCCCTGGAGGTTTTCAAGAGAAGACTGGACAGTCACCTCGCTGGGGTCACCTACCCCCAGTTGTCTTCCTGCCTAGAGCGGTGGGGCTGGATCCGATGATTTGCAAGGTCCCTTCCAGCCCCTAACAATCTTTGAATCTATGAATTGAGAGCTGCAAGTGTGGTCCACTATGGCAAATAGGCTGAGAACCACTGCTCTAAAGGACCCTAGCTATTCATCTGCCCCTTCTTCAGACTCTAGGTGCACTGAGTGAAGAGTGTCATGTCTGACCCAAGGGGGCAAGTTGCTGAGATATGAAGGAGCCAGATTATTTTTTCACCTTCTTGTACCATCTTCTGAAATCACTACTGCAGTACAACCCAAGAGTTCCTGCCTCCTAGGGATAAACCTTTCACCCCCTTTAGCCTCAAGGACATGGGAAGGGAATACAGGGCTGCTGAGCAGCTAAGACACTTGCTACTTCAGCAGGGGCTCTGCCTGCACTGACTTGTGTCCCTGTGTTTTCCCTCCCTGTATACATATTTCTTCTTTATCTCTGTGATCTTGGCACCTCATCTCTAGAAGAGGCCAGAGCTGACTCTGACAGCTCCTTCCCATTGAGACACCATAACAAGGTTGTTTTCCTAAGCGCCCAGCAGCCAGCAGTACCCCTTATGAGCCAGGTTTTCAGCAGAACTGTGCCCACTGGAATAACATCCTTTAGAGTAGTGTTTCCCAAACTTTTGCTACCTGGGGCACACTTTTCTTTCCAAATTAAAATTGGAGGCAGTGTTCACTCTTGCACCCTTTGTAATTCACTGCTGTAAAGATAGAAGTGTTTTGGAATCAAATCGTATTGAAAATCCGAGCCCTAGTACTCCATATGTGTATGTATATGTGTATTTTTCAAACCATATAACATATGGCTTCCCTGCCAGAGGAAATCATAACCGATACTGAGATGTACAGGTAAAAATAACACCACATACATTGTTCTTTAAGATATACCCATACTTCACAACCTCTTTAGCCTCAGGGCTGCCCTCCATAACATTTCTGCATGTTGTGGTGCCCCAGTAAAATCACTGAGAGAGATCTAAATTCAGAGAAGATATGGAGGGGGCCTGGAGGCTAAAAATATACTGAGAATTACTCATCTAGCTGGTGCTATTTAAGAGTGGCAGGGGCAGGAGCTCACCCTGCTCCATCTAGTGTCTGCCCTCTCCTGGCCCCTGGTTGGTATCTCAGGGGCCAGCAGGGTTACTCCTGCAGGATCTTACATGGCAGTGATTACACCTGTGAACCCTCCTGCTGTCCCTGGGAGCGTGGGAGGAGTGAAGGGGATGAGCCAGGCTGCAAAGCACAGCTCCCATCTATTCATCTGACCAGCCATTTGCCTGCTCACAGCAGAGCATGCTACTAGGAGTGTGTTTGGGGGGGAAGGAGGGTAGCATAGGGGCTGCCTGGAGGCAGGGATTGGTAGGGAAGGTAGCAGTAGTGACAGCAGTCTTCAGAGGAGCAGTTGCAGGCACTCCTGGAGTAGTTGGGACAGGTTTAGGGTGTCGGGTGGAGGAGAAGAGGATTTACCTTCTCACACAGGGGGATCTGAAAGCATGTTTCTGTTGCTCATGTGGCACACCAGTATGGCTTGGCACATCCTTTGGGAATCACTGCTTTAAAGTGTTTTGGAACCAAAGCCTTGGTTCATAAACCCCAGCCCTAGTACTCCATCCTGTGAGCCCCTGATCACTCCCGTCTCATTGGCCTGAGTACTGTGCAGGATTGGGCCTTTACTGCTGTTTCAGGGAGCCAGCCTGGCAGTCATAACTATGAGAGGACTTTCCACACTGCCTGCCCTGTTCAATAATGGGCCTGTTCAACTAGAGGTGTGGCAGGAATGGCTAGTACAAAGTATGATGCTGATTTTTGTGATGTGGGTGCTTTGGAAGGAGATCCTGTTTGTCTGTGTCCTATTCATCGAACTGTCTGTCTGTCTTCATTCTTCCGTGGCTTTCCTCAAGGTGGTGCCTAAGCACATCCCACATTATGAAGACTTTTGTCTCTTTTAGTTACCAAGTGTAGCAATACAATGGATGGCTTTTTGGCAGAGTGAGGAGAGCATTTGTAAGGAAAAAGTCCTCTGGGATCCAACTGATGAGCCAGGCACATGGAGACATTAAGGGGATCTGCTCTTGCTTACCTTCATGTGTCCATCATTATGTCCCAGTTCTGCCAAAAAGGCCCAACTTATTTAACCAATGCCATGTCTGTATTTCAGTACCAAACACACACACACATGCTCTGTCTGTTCAGGCAAAAGTGGCCAACTCTTTTCTAGTTCTTGTCCCCTGCCCTCACACACTTGTGATGGCATTCAGACATATAAATACATACATACACACATAATTTGGACCCAGGACCAGCACAAGCATGGCTATTTTCTGCCAGCCAGCTCTGTACCAGGGTGGCTCCTGACCTGAGCTTCGAAAGATGCATACCCCATTCATTTACCAGTGTCTAATGTGGATCTTGCTTAGAGCTTCAATTTTGCAATAGGCTAAGCTAAGTACCCAGTGGCTGCTGTGGAGAACAATGGGGAATGTACACACGCCCACGCCTGTACAGGAGACAATGAGAGCTGCTTTTGAAGATCTGGCACCACGTTTTCAAAGCTCAGCGGTGGGCAGAGAGCTCGCTCTTCCCCTTTCTTTTCAATCAAGATGTTTCTTTTGAAGATTTCCCCCCCCCCCGGTATTTTGGTCCGTTTCACCCCACGCAGTGTTATTCTATAGAAACTTTTCTTTAAAAGAGAGAGGCCCTTTTGCTTAATTCAATCAGGGTGGTGGAGATTGCACAGCTTTTGAGGTTGTTGGGTGAACTCGTATCTGACTGCACGCTTCAGCTTTTCTCTGCAATGTGATGCAGCTTGTCTCCCCGCAAGTGTGTTGCCTATTGATTGACTCAGTGGGTCTTTAAAACCACTACTATCATACAGTTAGTCCTAGGTTTGGAACAATACATGACTTCACAGCACCACCTTGCGTTTACTCTGCTATTTAGCTGTTCCATATGCTGCAACACTGCCTAGGTATAGACTCACCTGTTTAATTACAGGTAATAAGCATTACGGGGACAATTCAAAGCATGTTGAGATAGCAGTCTGAACTACCAGTTCCCCACCCACCATTGTATCTTTCTGCTAGTAAATCTTGACTACAGATATTACTGGGCTTGATGCCAGCAAGTGTCACAGATAGATTTCAGGAAGATGGAGAGGAATGCTTTTCAGGAGGCAGATTGATGTCACTTCATGTAAGTCCTATTTTTATTAAGTCATGGTGAAAATATTTGCATGGTACTACTCATTCATAGATCCCAAAATACTCTACAAAGGTTATGCCAGCATTGCTGTCTCCCATTTTAGAGATGGGAGATACTGGGCATGGCTACATGAGATGCTTTACTCAAGATTAGAGGAAATTACTGCACAGTAAGTGTTACCATCTACATGTGCAGACGCTTACTGCACAGTAATTTACTCTAATGGTGAGTAAATTTGCTAGCTGTAAATACAAACAGCAAATTATTCTCAATTAGTTACTGTGCCATACAGCACATGTAGATGGCTGACCGAGAGCAAACTTGCTCCCATTTAGCTGAGCAGCAGGGAGTGGGAGATTGCTTCCTGTTCCTGGAGGCTGCCTGCTGCTGGGGCATGCTCTGCCACTGGAGCCCAGGCAGGAGCAATGTCCTCGTGCTCCAGCAGCAGGGAGTTCCCAGCCCTGGCTTCCCAATTGCAGTTGTGGAGAAGGGGCTGAGAAGATTTTTCCTAGTTCCAGCTCCGTGATCATGGAGCTGTGGCTGGGAACAAACTCCCCAGTCTGTTCCCAGCCCCTGCTCTGTGCCCACAATCTCCCCAGCCCCCACCCCACAATTGCGGAGCAGAGGCTAGAAACTGTCTCAGTCAGGGTCAGGTCCCAACCCCATGCCCCGATCAAGTGATTGAGGCAGAGGGCTTGGAAACAGCTGTGGGGGAGGAGCAGGTCCCAGCCCCCCACCCCAATCTACTGGTGGGGCAGCTAGCAGTAAGTCCCTGGGTGGGCGGGGAATCCCCCACCAGTGGATCGGGGCAGGGGGTTGGGACCTGTCCCTCCCCTGCAGCTCTTTCCAAGCCCCCTGCCCCCAATTGGGGAGTCAGGGTCAGCAGCTCCCTGCTGCTGGGGCAGGGGGACATTGTCCACACCCAGGCTGTGGTGGCAGAGCCCGTCCTGGCAGTCCTGGCCCCGAGCTCTCTCCCAATCCCTATGCTGGCACCCATAGGGAGCCTAGAGCTCCCTCTGGCCGCTGCAGGAGGCTGGTACACAGCTGGAGGGGGCAGGAGCAGATTGCTGCCAGGAGCAGCAAATCTGCTTCTGCATCCCTGCACATGTAGATGCCTGCCCCAGGTGAGTATACTCTAGAGTAATTTTCTCTAAAATAAACCCACCCCGCAGTATTTGCACATGTTGTTTGCACTGAGGCACAGAGTTGTTTGTTCCAGAATACTCTGAGATGGGGCCAGATCCAAAGTTTTTAATTCCTCCAAGACCGTTTTAGGCTGGACATAAGGAAAAATTTCTTTACTGTCCGAGCCCCCAAGACCTGGAATAGACTCCCTCCAGAAGTGGTGCAGGCACCTACTCTGGACTCATTCAAGAAACGTTTGGATGCTTATCTTGCTGGGATCCTTTGACCCCCAGCTGGCTTCCTGCCCCTGGGGCAGCGAGCTGGACTTGATAATCTTTGAGGTCCCTTCCAGCCCTAAAGTCTATGAAAAAGTCCCCTTCCCTTTCGTGTCAGTGAACTCTGGATCAGGCCTCCAATTGCTTTGTAAGTTGAAAGGAAAGATGATGAGCTGCCCTATTCTGGCTGGAATGAGAGGTGCTGAAATGCTTGCAGTTGTTGCCTTTGAATCAACAGTGAACCACAAAAGAACCAACATTTTCAAGTGTCAAGCAGCAAAAGTCAGGGTTTCCCCTCATCTCTAACCTAGGAATGGCTCAGGGGATTCCTCTCACATGTAGAAACAAAATGGTTTTGGGGTGGGACCAAGCATAAGACATTTCAGAGGCATTTCAGCTCTAGAGGAGGGAACTCTGAGCCTGCAAAACAGGTCCGAAGGGAAACCAGAGCACCCCTGAACTCTAGTGTACGTTGCCCCCACATCTACATGAGAGAGCCTCTCTCCAGTGGATACTGTTATCACTGCAGGTGAAATACAGTCCAGTTGCACAAAGCCTGAGAACTCTGTGACTGGTGTGAACAGCAGCTGGGGAAGTGAAGTGACCCTGCTTCAGCCCAAGGCCAGGATGTGGTGAATTTGTGGGACAAAGGGGTTATGTCACTTGTTAGTAGTAGAGCCAGGAAGGGGACTTGGCAATCATGATTTCAAGCCTAAACATCAGTCAGCATTTTCTTTCTTTGCCTATGAATCAAACTGTGTATTTCTAACATCCTCACGGAGTTACAGGGTTTTTTGGGAGCTGTTTTTTGAGCTGTTGCTTTCAGGTTATTTTGTTCCTAAGGAGAACAGGAAAGAGGGCATTAAGCCCAGTGCCATAAATTAGTCTGATTTCCCAATCCAGATCCACCTGTTCTTATTTTACAGGAAATTCCCCCTCGGACGAGTCGGAGGAGCGGGAACGGGACCCCAAGGTTCTCACCTTCCCCGAGTACGTTGCCAGCCTGTCGGAGTCGGGCACCAAGCGCATGGCCGCCGGCGTCCGCATGGAGTGTCAAAGCAGAGGCCGCTGCCCCTCATCTTGCCCACTTTGCCACGTGACTGTGAGCCCAGACACACCGGCAGAGCCAATTTTGCTGGAGGTCACCAAAGCAGCACCTATCTATGAGCTGGTCACCAACAACCAAACCCAGCGGGTAGGGGCCCAGTTGCTGAGGGAGGGATAAACTAAAGAAGGATTGTTTATAGTAGGAGCATGGGGGCAAGAGGACTTCGTAGTTAATCCACTTGGGCCAAAGTTTAGATACCAAACCCCAGGGCCAGGCTCAACGATGCCAGCACTGAGGCATCTTGCCCTGTATCTTTGTGTTGCTGTTGTTTTGGGGGGGGTCTTGTCAGCTCTTGTACTTCTGAGTGCAAGCCCTGCATGGTTTGGTGCCTGTCTTAACATGGTTAACAACAAAGAGATGCTATGGCCCTGAAGGGATTAAGGGCAGGGGTTACAGACTGGCCACCTTGCCTCTTAGCCACTGGCCTAATCACTTACCGTGTTAACCCATGAGTAAGCCTGAAGGGGGTTTGGTATCTGACGAGTGGTCAGAAGTAGCTGAGATGCTTTCCTGGGACAGGAATCTTCCTTGCAGGGGGGTGTTCTCCCCTGCCAGGGGTGGAGGGATGCTGCTGCTCTGACATGCTGCTATCCTGCTATACTGAGTAGTACCACTGAAACTCGCTACCCATGGGGAAAGGTAATATGCCTGCTTACAGGGAGAAAGGTATCAGGCCTGTGGTTAGGTTCCTTCTGCAGACCCTAAACCCTTTCGGCTTCTGTCTTCACGTCTTTCTCTGCTGAGGTGTCCCAGAGCTCTCAGCTGGCTGGCAGTGTCTGCCTAGTGAGGGGAGGGGAGCATCCTGTGAGGAAGGCATTACAAGGGGTCCTATCTGAGCAGCACACTGGGTGGTGGGAGGTGGGAGTTCCTGCTTGCCTGGCTTTGACCCTCTTCTTTTCCCCCTCAGCTGTTGCAGGAGGCCACCATGAGCTCCCTCTGGTGCTCAGGGAGCGGGGATGTCATCGAGGACTGGTGTCGGTGTGACTCAAGCGCTTTTGGTGCTGATGGGCTCCCAACCTGCGCACCCCTCCCACATCCAGTGTATGTCTTCCATGCTCTGATTTGATCCCCATCCTTCCACCTTGCTCTGCAGAAGTGGTTGCTCTTTAAGGGGACAGCTGGTAAAGGGCCCTGATGTAAGGGACCATGGTGCTAGTCCAAGAAAGCGACAGCACTGAGAATGCAAGCTTTTCCTACACCACCCTGGGCGCATCTACATGTGTGATGGACTGCACGGTCATTTAGTACTTGCTTTACTAAACAGCTGTGCAGTAACCACCAGTATTGCACAGTCCCAATGTGGCACGGGTCATTTTCGATGCTACTGCTCAGTAGCATTGGCATCATAGTTCATGCTTGCCTATTCTAAGTTGCTGTATCAATGAGCTACATCGCTGTAGCTCATTGCTGTGACAATGTAGCATTTCATATACACATGCCCCCTGTTGATGGGCCTGAACCCTAATCTAGAGCAACTACTACTTGGCATAATGAGGAAGCTTTTTATGGCTCAGGTGCTGGGGGCTGCATTTCTCACTGTCGTGGAAACACACGCAGCATACTTTTGGGTCAGGTCAGCAGAAGCTTTTATTTAAAAGAAACTACAGCTGTAGGGGGGGATTCCAAAGTGACATGGATTTCCCAAGCACTTGGAAGGGGTCCCCCCCCCAAGAGCAAAATTAGGAGGCTTATATACTTTTTAACAGTTGCTTACAACTCATGTGATCATATAGTGAAATTAGCATGAAAAGCGGCTATAATATTACTTCATTATTTCTTTGCTGTAATCAGGATGGGAACTAATGGGGGAGGCGAGGTTAGTTCACAAACCTCCTTCTTGCACCTGGAAATCAGATTTGTACCTACTTTTTTGCTATCTTCAAGGCCGCGGTGAGCGAAGCAGTTGCAGAGGAGTTACAAAGAACAAACACTTTCTCTTATCTGTTCTACTATACAGAGCCAGCAATTCTCCACAAAGCGGTTATGTCATCTTATAACTAAAATAATCAAAGTTTAAGGCATATATTTTTTCTGATTCCACACTCACCTAGGGTTGGGTCATCCCAGAAAACTGTGGAGTTAGGAAGTTTTTACAGAGGGCAGTTATGCAGGATTCAGGGTGACATCTCAGCTTGCCTCAATTATAGCAGTACAGAATGTGGGAGTCAGTGCTGACAGCTTCTGTGGTCTCTTGTTATCATTGTAAAGGTGATAGGGCAGCTCCTGAGGAAACTCCCACTTCTGGATAAACTTACAGGCTGGATGGGGTGGGAGTATGCAGAGCACAAGGCTTTTGTAGGTCACTTTTAGCCCCACCTTCTGCCTTCAGTGCAGGGGCTTGAGTGGCACCCTGCAGTATGAAGCTCTGATCCACAGTTTCAAATGCAGCCCATCTTGGGTACCACAGGGCATGTCTTCACAGTAAAACTGAGGTGTGATTGTAGCACATGCTAGCATGCCCTAGTGACCTTGATTTAGCTAGTGGAATAGTTATAGCAGTGAAGACATGGCAGCATGGGCTTTAAGTCATGCTACTAGCAACCAGGGTATATACCACAGGATCCCTGGGTAGTTTGCTGTCTGGCTGCTCACGTGAGCCATTGGCCATTGCACCATGTCTCCAATGCTGTTGATACCTATGTGAGCTAGATTGAGCTAGCGCAGACTACAACCACATCCTAAGGGAGCAGTGACTGGGACTGTGGTATATGCTGAAGAGGTGTGAGAAAAGAGGAACGTGGGTGCCAGAGGTGGACAGGAGCTGCTGTTTAAAGAGCTTGACCTGTCATGTTTCCCCACTCCCTTCCAGCCTGAGGCTCTCCACAGTGCATGAACCCAGCAGCACATTGGTGGTGCTAGAATGGGAACACTCAGAGCCACCGATTGGAGTGCAGATTGTTGATTACCTCATCCGCCAGGAGAAGGTCACCGACAGGATGGATCACTCCAAAGTAGAGACCGGTGAGTACAGGTCAGAGGGGCTCTGGTCCTTCAGCAGCCGGTACTGGGCTTTACCCTTCTCAGAAGCAAGGAGAGGCTAAACCTCCTAGAAACCAATATGCTATTTTCCTGTTGCTTGAGGAAGACCTTTGCCATGTCAAGTCTGCATTTTACAGTGTGGTCTAGGCAGCAAAGGCTGCAACTGGGAGCAGGTGAATGCAGTGGCAAGCATTAGTGAAGCTATTTAGCACTTGCTTAACTTGAAACCTACAAGTAATTCCAATGAAGCCAGTAGCTAGACTCTGGCAGGAGTGTCCTCTATGTAGCTACCAGCTTCAGTTGGACTGGTTGTGGGCTTACAGTTAAGCAGGCAGATACTGAAGGGCTTTGCTGGGTCAGGGCTACAAGTCCCTTTTTTCATTTGTTTATATGACTTCCCATTTTCCTTTTGGCCTGAAATCTGCAATGCTTGAATGGTTTTGGAAAGTTGGAGGAAAATCCGTTCTGCCAGTTGAGCAACATGACACTGGAAAAATAGCCATTCCTGTCTCCCCTTAGTAGCAAAGTCACCACTGCTTTCCTCTTATCACCCATCAAACTTAGGTACCTGAAACTTGGCATGTTTATAGGCCACCCTGATTCATCTGTGAGCCTACTCAAAATGGGAAGGAGAGATAGGTGGTTGTGAACGGGTCCGTGTCCCCCAGCGCCCCCACTTCTGATGATGAAGACTCAGTTGTCCTACAGCTCTGGGTGTTTCTTCTCCTGCAGTAGGCCCAATAAAAACAGGTTTTCCTTTATCTGGAAGACTGCCACAGAACTCGCACCTTCCCCTTAGTGGCTTCTAACACAGAAATTCACCTCAGAACTTATGTTGCAGCTCAGGGTCATCGTGAGGCAGGAGGAGGGAGCAGCGTAAGCAGTTTTCTTACCCTTCCCCAGCTCATTTAGCATATTCTCACTTCACTTCCCCTCCATAGTTCCCAAATTGCTAATGTTGCATGGCAGGGAATTTAAGATGCACCAGTCCAAATTGGCCACAGTCAGCTTGTTAAGAGAGCATCGTCTCTTCAGCCCTGCTCCTGACCTTCTGGCTGAAGGCAGTGGTGGGAGCCTTGCTGCCTTTGCTCATTGCAGCTGGTGCTACTTAGTTCAGGAATATTCAAATCCTTCTGAGGTATTGGGCTCACTGGTCTGTCTTGTAGCTTGAGGTAAAACTCAAGCAGAAATTTGCTATTAATCCTTCGGATCCCTCTCCCATTCTCCTTGCTCAGCTCTGTACAGTTGGGATGGGATGGGAATGCAATTACTCTTTCTTCTTCCTTTCTTCTTCCCCTAGAGACGGTGCTGAGTTTTGTGGATGACATCATCTCTGGAGCCAAGTCCCCCTGTGCAATGCCAGCACAAGTGCCTGACAAGCTGTCTTCTACCATCTCCTTGATTATTCGCTGCCTGGAGCCTGACACCACTTACATGTGAGTTACACTCTGTCCAGCTGGCTATTTCCAACCTTGCACTGGTTGCCTCTGATTTGTGACTTCTAGCTTTTCTCCTAATTGTTTGGGGGGGGCGGGGTATGGAAAGCAGGTATGTTCATTCTCTGCCATTTCATAAGGCATGACCCCTCTCCTGGTTGGTGACTGTATCTGTGTGGCATGAGGGAATCCTGCTCCTGATACTGCTGGGCTTTTGCCTTGCCCACCCATGTGAGAGATGTCATGGCCATCAGGGTAGGGTTCACTTTGCTTTGTACAAGGTAAGGCTGGGGAGATCTGCATTCCCATCCTTTTTTTTTTACACCTGGATGATCTCTTCCAGCTTTATCTTATGTGATCTGACTGGACTCATGCTGTAACTTCCCTCCCCCCACACAAGCAGAGTCAAGTTATTCTTTCTGGTAAGCCAGCACTCTGCACCATGCACCCAGGCTCTTCTGAACTGGCCGTGCTACCAGTGCAGCAAGTGTCAGCCACTTAAGACACCTGCTTGAGCTAGGTGAAGTAACTAGACTCAGTAGGGATACCAAGTAGCTGGGTTTGGCATGTGCCTTCTGACTAGTTTCTTACATCCTGTTGGGCCTGCACTGCAAGGGAGCACACATCAGCTTGGGGAAGCCTGCATCCCTAAGAGAGAAATGCCTCATGTTTTAGCATGGCCTCTTGTTTGCCTAAGTGGTGGTAGTTGTACACATTTCTCCAGATGGGCATCTGCTGTAGGCAGGCATGTGTATGTGCATGTGAAAGTCCAGTCTGCTTGCTTGCTCTGAGATGTGATGATATCTTCGTCTCTGCCTCTCCCACCAGGTTCACACTTTGGGGAGTTGATAACACAGGGAGACGTTCAAGGTCAAGTGATGTGACAGTCAAGACCCCATGCCCCGTGGTAGATGATGTGAAGGCTCAAGGTAATGGTAAAGATACTGCAGGGGTGGGCAAAATACGGCCTGCGGGCTGGGTCTGGCCCACAAGGCCATTCTATCTGGCCTGCGGGACCCCTAAAAAAAATGTAGAAAATTAATATTTCTCTGCCCTTGGTTCCTGTCAAATGCGGGGGGGAGCGGCCCCTCCCCGCCCACGCCTGGTGCCCTGCGCTGCAGCTGCTTGCAGCCCGCATGGGGCTGCCTGTACCCCCTCCCCACAGCCCCCTGTGGGCTGTGAGCGCCTGCAGCAGGGAGCTCCGGCCATGGGGCGGGGGAGGGGCCACTTTTCCCCACGCTCAGCACAAGCTTCCCTGCTGGTGAGCAGGGGGTTGGGGCTGAGCGCTGCCCCCCACCTGTACCGCAGGGCTGGGGAGCACTGGGAGTGAGTGGGCAGGGAGCCAGCGGGAGCACGGGGCCCACACCGGTGTCCCGAGCCCAGCGCCAGTGGAGCCCGGAGCAGGGTGGCAGGAGCACGGGGTCCCAGCTGGCAGGGGCTCTGTGGAGCTGGGCCAGCTCCTCCCTCCCTGCTAATGCAGGCCAGCCCGGCTCCACAGACCCTTGGCGGCCTGCGCCTTGCTCTGGGCCCCACTGGTGCTGGCCCTGGGACACTGGTCCCAAGATGGTGATCGGGGGGGGGGCCCCTGTCAAGGGACAGGGCACCTGTCAAGGAGTGGGGCTACCCATGCGGCCCTTGACAGCCTGCCAAAACTGGGTAAGCGGCCCTCCGCCCAAAATAATTGCCCGCCTCTGATATACTGGCTATCCCTTATAGCACAACCCAGGCCAGAGATGCCTTCTCTTAGCACCATGGGACTGTAGGGTAGACTACAGTCACTGCACTCAATATCATCTAGAGTAAGTTACATCTATGCCCTTGCTTTTTGGGCTAGTTGTAGAGAAATGCCAAAACAAAAGCCCTGGGTTTGAACAGCCCTTAAGCTGGGTAGAATCCAGGACCAGGTCCAAGTTGGTTCCACGTGCATGATGGGCAAAACTGAAGCAGAACCCACCTCTCTCCCACATTGAATATTGGCTATGTTTGCATCTAGAGTCAAACCTTTTGGCAGAGACATGGGTTTGATTCCTGGACACACATATAACTATAGCCATTGAGGCACCAAACATCTGAACTTGGTCTGGCTTTTGGACTCTGTCTCAGCGGTCTAAAAGAGGGATGCAAGTTCTGGGCAGGTTCCACTCTTCCATACTCCTGCCTACGTGTATGTGTCAAAGGTCCTGGTCACCTCTCACACGTGCACCATGATGCAGAAAGATCGACGGTTGCCTACTACTACAATGAATCACCACCTTGGGGCTCTGGTGACTGTTTTCTTATGGATTATGACATATGTGGTTAAATCTTGGCAGAATTACAATCTGAGGTTGCCTGGCTGTTCCTCCATTATGCTTACTGAGACAGAGGCTGTTGTAATCATCTTGGTTCAGCTAGACTGAGCCTTCAGAAAGGCAGCAGGGGTCAAATATGCTTGCCATTTAGGAGGTAGAATATATGTATTTGTTTAAACATCCCCTCCAGGGTGGTTGGGAATGAGATGCATTATTCTAAGTGGCAATGAGAATTAATCTCAAACCATACCAAGGCCACATTGACAGTATAGCACCACCTCTGCTCGTATTAGACAGCATCCCAAAGGGTATGACTGGTATATGAGTACTAAAAGTATCTGCAGTAAAAAAATCCAGAGCACACAAGCTTCAAATGTACTAGGATTGCTGCAGTTTTGGAGGCATAAACCAATCTCTGAGTGTTGGGAGTCAGGAGACAGGGTTCTTACACTGTCCTTCAAAGATCTGGTTCTGGTAGTTGTCAGAGATGAGAAACTGGATGAGACTGACCACAGGCCTTATCCAGTCTGGGAAGTCTGTTCCCTTGTTCCTCTGTTAGGATGCATTCTGTTGATACAGTGCAAACTACAAGACAGTGGGTGGATTCCTGCTCCTTCATATTGACGGAAATTTTGTCATTGACTGTAGCCAGGCCAGGATTTTGCCCAAGGGGCTTTCCTTAAAAGCTGAGATGCTTGATGGTGCATTTCCTTCTTCTATATTAAGCACATTGAGGGCCCTTTCCATCTTTTTATCCAGAAATAGCAGACAAGATCTACAATCTTTTCAATGGCTACACCAGTGGTAAAGAGCAACAAACAGCTTACAACACCCTGCTGGACCTGGGTTCACCCAGCCTGCACCGGGTCCTCTACCATTACAACCAGCATTATGAGAGCTTTGGAGAGTTCACCTGGCGATGTGAAGATGAGCTAGGACCCAGGTAAGCCAGTAAGCCATGTTACTTAGAACAGCAGTTCCACTTCACTCAATACACATGTTAGAATGCCCCACATCACTAGTTATCAGTAAGAAGGTTAAATCTGGCAAATGGACAAGATCAGCAGAAACCGATCTTGACTGTAGACAAGCCATCAGCTGGAATTCCACCATCTTTCCCCAATCTGCCTTCAGTTTATCTTTGTAGATTGACTTGGCTATTTTCACATGATGAAGAAACAGAAGGGATGGGAGGAAAAGACAGCCAAGGGACCCTCTTTTCCACTCATATTGTGGCAACGGTTGCTGCCAGGGGAAAACAGAACATCCTGAAAAAATAAATGCTGAAGATTTCCTGAACTAATTCAGAGGAGACTGTTCCAGATGTGAGGGGAATGGAATGTGTCTGGGAGGCTGTTCCAAAAGGCCTGAGTAGTGGGCAGTACAGTATGGAGTACGGTGGGAGGGGAGCAAGAAAGGGCAATTAAAGCAACTTCAAGATGGC
>NW_005842614.1:159426-180337 GCF_000455745.1 Alligator sinensis | reverse complement strand
AAGAGTGGAGGTGGATGAAGCAGACTGGGTTTTGCATGCACACTATATAGGCAAGCACATTTCTGCCATAGTTGATGCAAGCAAACGCCGGGTTTACCTGGCCTCACATTTCATTTTCTTGCTTTTGTCTAACTTGAAATCACTGTGCCTGGCTACATTTGGCTTCTGTGTAATTCTACTGAAAGCAACAGAGTGACATCCAGAAATAGTTCCCTTCTGCTCTCTTTAGTTCTGCTCCTTTGTCCCCAGCTCTGGTTGCACGGGTTAATCATGTTGAAACTGAACACCGTGTGCCTTAAAACTGCTGGCTTGTTGCTGTACTGTCTTAGTTTAAGAACTCATTACCTTGTATGGATCATCATTTATGTTCTCTAGAAGAGCTTGAGGGAGCTGCAGGTTCAGGCTGAAATGCATTGGCAAGAATTGAGAGTGTGCCCCTTTCCATGCCTCAGTGTGTCTAGACATAGCACCTCACCATTGTGATATGCCAAACCCCCCTAAAAGGAGGGAAACCCCTTCTTCTCTCCTTCCCTTGAGCACCTGTGTTCTGAATATAGCTAAAGGAAAAGGATGGCTTGAAACAGAAAGTATCATTATGTCCGTTTAAATTTCTGTGCATTTGGTCCCTCCACCTAAAAACGGATATACAAAAACTATAGAAGGTACAGAGAAGGGCATCAAGGATATAGAGAGACTTCCATATGAAGAGAAACTAAATAGGCTAAGACTTCTCAGCTTAGAAAAAGGATGCCAGAGAAGGACATGATAAAAGTTTATATAATATTAAATGGTGCAGGGAAAGTAAATGGGAATGTATTATTTACTGTCTGCTACAGTACTAGAAGTAGGGGACATAAAACTATTAACTCAGTGATGATGAGCCAGTGATGATGGCAATATTAGCACTATTAGATGTGAAAACACCTATACATGATTCACAGGATAAATCCAGAAATCTCAAGTAGGTGTCCATAGTGTCAAAGACATTCTGATCTGTTTTGGTTTTTCTAAGTTCTTTGTAACTAAAGAATTGTTCTATTACTTTTCAAGAAATGAACGAAAGCTAAGAAGACCTGGCATTTTCAAAGGGGTGCCTTGAGTCTAAAAAGGCTGAGAACCACTGTATTAGGTAGTAGGTTTTAAAGTAACAAAAGGAAGATCTTGATCATGCAGCATGTAATTAACTTGTAGAATTCTTTGCCACAAGATGCTGTGGAAGCTGACAGTTAAACACAATTCAAAACGGGAATGGACAAGAGAATGGAAGAAAGATCCGTCAGCAGGTATTGAACATTGCAGGTAGGGGGAGCAGCCTCTGAATCACAACTTCCTCAACCTCTGAATGCTGGAAGCTACAGTAGTAGAGGAGCAGATGGTGGAAAATTCTGAGCATGTCATGTTTACCCTTCCCCTCAGCATCTCCTCTCTGCCACTGTTTGAGCAGACCTACTTATTATGCCAGGACAGTGGACCTAGGGCCACCAGAAACTACAAGCTCCCCTCTCAATGGCTAGAGGGAGGCCACTAAGTGCACACAACTAATTCTATGGGACAGAAGCTGTTAACACAGGAAGAAGAGAGCAAGTACTGATATGGAACATCTTGCAGGAACCATGCTAATCTTCTCTGTATGTTTTTGGGGAGACAGGATACAGGGCTGGATGGACCTATAGTCTGACCTAGTAAATGGCAGCTTTCATGTTCTAAGAGCTCAGAATCCACCTGAAAAAAGGCTCTGCCTTTGTCAGTCTTCACAAACACCCATCCTCATCCATGAAACCATGGGGTACAGGAGTGCACACACCCCGCCTCCCCCCACCAGGCTTCAGCTCCCCTCTCCAAAATCTTACCATAAGTTGCTTTCACCTAGGCCTGGGTGCTACTTCTGCAGAACTGTGGGAGCCTCCAGCTTCTTCCCCTACATTCCCAGGTTTGAGAGTTTTCTCATCACCTCCTCAGGAGACACCCCATGGACACATCTTGTCCTTTCATGAATTTCCAGGGGACTGCCAAAATGAGCCCTCTCTTGGTGGGGGACAGAATGACTTGGCTGGCAGCATTTCATAGTCCCCAGGGTTTCATAGCAACCATATGCTAAGTGTTATTGTGCATCTCCCCTAGCATAGAGTTGCTAGGAAACCTTCAAGGTTTCCTTAGCTCCTCAGTGCAAAGGGTTAGTAACTTCCTCCTCCTCCCCTCACCCCCAAAGCACTACAGAGGGGAAGGATGAATGTGTCTGAGAAACATTTCTTTGGTAGGAAACCTTATAATATGTTGTGAGGTTTCCAGTGCTCAGGAGAGGTGGCTAACCTGTTTCAAGTGCTCTTAGCAGGAGATAGGAGCTTTTTGAAAGCTGTTTCATGTAGACTTCAGAGTTCCAAGAGAACCTACAAGAACTTATTCCCATACCCAACAAGTGAGCCACGCAGGGTGGGGCTTTATCTCACACATGTACTGAATCCTGCAGGTTTTGTGCTGCTCTGCTTCTTTCTTTTTATTTAAAATCCAGCACCAGTTTGCTGTGGTCAAAAGTTGTCCCCATCTCATGACTTTTTGGTAGCTTATGCAAAGAGAGAGTTGACTGGACTTAATCGAGGAAACAAGTGAGCTCATTGCAAACCAACAGTCCAGCTGGTGCTTGCTGGCAGCCTTAGTAGAGAGGCTGAGGATTTACCGTACTATAGTGAATGGGCACTCTCTAGATCGGAGATGTCTGTTCAGGTCAAAGTGGTGATACATTGGCAGAATTTTGTATGCAGCAAAGTATAGAGGAAAATGATCTGCTTTAAATAATTGGTGCTGAATTTACTTAGCTTCTGTATCTGTCTGGGGAATTTAAAAGAGAAGAGGGTGAAGATGCAGGAGGGTTAATTTCACTTGTTGAAAGTGTTCAAGTATTTGAAGGAAGATGATGCAGTTCCTGATGAAGTGTTTGCAGCTCATACCGTTTGGAAAGGAACATTTAGGCAGCTGCAAGAGGTCTCTGGTGATGACAAATCTTGGAAACCAGACCTCCTGTTTGATCGTCTGCTAGGGTGAAGCATCCAGACTGGTTGTGACAGGACAAATCACTTGCAGATGACATTATTTAGCCAGCAGACAGAGTGTTTGTTTGACTGCTTTCTGATGCTCCTTTGAAGTTCTGGATGGAAACCCGCACCGCATCATCCCATCTTACTGTGCTCCTGAGTGTGCTCTTTTGGAATGTGCTTCTGTCAATTCCTAGTAACGTTGGCTGTTAGGGTAGTGTTTGTAAGCAAGAAGTAGAAGAGCAGCTGTTACCTCCTGCCCTGGGACGAAGTTAATTGAGCCAAATACCTTGTCCAGGGAGGAAGGTAGGCTGTATTCCAGGAGATAAACAGTGGATAAGGGGCTTGTCCAAAGCCCAGTGAAGTCCGTAGGATGCTTTCCACAGACGGGTTTTGGATCAAGCCCTTTAACGACTAAGAGCTTCACGTACTCATATGAACTGAGTCTCCAGGGAAGGGTTCAGTCGCTATTGTGGGAGCTAGGTGCTCATCCGCTTCTACTATGCTAGATTAGGCTAAGGCCGCTGTGCTTCAGGTGGTTGGTATAACAGGCTTCTGGAGTTTTTTGACCTCTTGATAGCTCATTCAGAACCAGCCCATGTCAGTAGCCAGCATCTGAAGGCTGTTAATGAGGATTTGGGTTGTCAGGTTTAGCATAATTCCTGGTCGGTATCTATCCACATTGCTGCCATCCTCGCATGGGCACTGTCTTCAGAAAAGTCAGACTTAACTTCTTGCTGTCTCCTAGAAGTGGTTCCCTCAAGACAGAGCTGCTGTGGGAGAAGCTCCACTGTCAGTAGTGTGACTAGGGGTGGGCAGGTGGGGCACCAATTTAGGAAAGGTGCCAGAATCACCCCCACCCTTGCAGAGTCTGTGTCCTAGTAGCAAAAGTAGCCTTATGGTTTTGCTCTTGCACCTGGTTGTACAAACACTGTGCTGCTACTGTAAGAGCAACAGCCAGGGCAGGGCAGCAGACCATGCTGGTGGTGGTAGCAGCAGCAGCAACAGCAGTAGCAGCCAGGGATGGTTTTTGAGTCCTGGGTGTAGGTAAAACTCCTGCCCCTACCACTCTGGCACTCAGCAGCATCTTCTCACCACCCCCTACCCCAGTTTTCCCACAAGTTTGTCCAGGGTACAAACCCTGCTTGTTATGCCTCTGTCTGCCATGGTCATGGTTGTTGTCCCACCCCTGGGTATCTCATTCTTCTGGACTGTCAAGCCAGAATGAAACTCCAGGAGGTAGAGCTGTCACCTGCCAGATGCTCCAGAAGGTGAAGGTTACCCTGCCCCTGGCCTCAGTAGCTTGTCTTGAATGAGCAGTGTGTAAGGATGCTTCATACCTGGCTCTCTGGAACTGCCACCTGATCAGAGAGCAAGGTCTTCAGCTAGTCCCCCTCCAACCTGCATCCAGAGATCATCTCTACATCCTTGTGCTCCATGTCATGCTTTTCCTTGCTTGCCTGTCCACTCAACCAAGGAATGGGACATTCTTCAATTTGGCAAGGAAAAAATTTCCCAGAGGGACAGTCTTGATTCCAGCCTAGTCTCTTGGCTCATGTTGCATGGAGATGCTGGCCCACCTGGTGGCTTTATCTGTGGCTGTTGTTCTCTTTTTATTTTTCTCTAAAGCTTTCATGGTCTGTTTAACCTTCCTTGCTTTTCTCTTCTCCTACCCTCTGTCCATCTCTTCTGCCTTCCCCCTCTTTTTTTCTCTGTCTTTAACCCACCCCTTCCCTGGTCCCACCACCTCTCTGGCTTCTCCCATAACCCTCTGCAGGAAGGCTGGTCTCATTCTCTCTCAGCTTGGGGACCTCAGCAGCTGGTGCAATGGCCTCCTCCAGGAGCCCAAGATCAGCCTCCAGCGCACATCACTCAAATACCTTGCCTGCCGCTACAGCGAGATCAAGCTCTATGGACTCAACTGGTCAGAGCTGAGCCGGGACCTGAAGAAGACATGTGAAGAGCAAGCACTAAGCGTCCTTTACAATGACTATGGTGACAAAGACTACTGAGGGTTTGAGGAGCTACTTACAACCCTTAAAGGAAGAATGGAAAAAAGGCAGTTGTGGGGGATTTATAAAAGGACCTTCAGGGGGTCACTGCAATCTCTAAGGACCTAAACCAGGGAGAGAACCTACTGCTTCTCGGTAGCACTTACCTGGTATTAGACTCTTCTTCAACATGGCCAATAGCCTTTCTAGTTAGAGGTCTCATGAGACCCAGGGTTGTTTTTTTGTTTGGTTGGTTGGTTGGTTCTGCTCATTTTCCCCTTAGAGGTTCTTTGAACTGCAGGCATGAACTTGCACTCTGGAATGGAAAATACATTTTTAAAGGTTTGACCTCTTCTCTAAACCCCTCCAAAGTCCTCATACGGAGTGCATCTCAAATTACAAAAAGAGCAAAATAATCGAGGCCAGAAGCAGAGAGAAATCCTGTTTGGAACTCATAACCCAGCTACTAAATTAAAGTCAGGATTGGAACAATGGTGACAAGGCATCCAAGTCAGTTTAAATAGTTTCTGTTGAGGATCTTAGTCTGGGATTGGATCTGAGCAAAAGGTGTTGCTGCAGCCAAGACGGTTTTGCCTCTGTTGCAAAACATGAACTCTGGACTGCACTGCAAACCACCTTGCTTCACTACAGGGTGAGGAGTTTGCCAGTAGGCACATCTCATCATCTTCACTCTGTCCACTGGTGGTGGGATCCTGCAGACTCCTTCCACCTTGTAGTCAGCCCGAGCTGGTGAGTCCCAGTGGTCACTGCTGCAGCCCTGTTCATCTCAGTGAGCTTTTCTTCTTGAACCAAATTCTTGGGAAGTAAGTCTCTCCCATCCCCTCTTCCCTCCGCATAGTAAAAGTTACTAAATAATGACTGATGTTTGCAGGGAGCTCTAGCCAAGGTGTACATACCAGGGCAGCATTTACCAGGCTGGTTCCTGTGTCACTAAACCCCAAAACATGACACAGAACAGCTTTCCAGAGGAGCGGGACTCTGGAGGGTAGGGTGATGTGGGAGGAGCGAGGGAACAGTAGTTCTGCTTTTCATCAGGGGTTGCCTCTTAGTTTGCCTCCCCATACATTTTCACCTTACCAAAGTGAAGCTCCATCATAATGGATTGGAGTAGGGCTTATGCCCCTGAATATCCACTGAGATTAGTTTAGCCAGGCACCTTGCTACCTCCTGAAGAAATGTGCAGGCCACCCATTGGGAGATCCCTTCTAATAAACAGATTTTTGGCTTCTCCCATCATGGAGCTCAAGTGCGATTGCTCTCCCTCCTTCTAGCTCTCCTTGACTGGTCCCCTCAGTCCCTGCTACCCTGTGGGGGCATCTTGCTGCAGAAGAATTGAGGATTGAGACCATTACAGTAAGAAGTCCCCCCTGTATTAAGATCTGCTGTTGTCATTAACGTCTCCTTTTGAAACTCTTGTTAACACCACAGAGGCAAGGCAGCTCTGGGAGGCTGGGCTCAGTTTAGTTCCAGTTCATTGGCAGAATGTCTCATCATGATATGATGAGCAGCAAGAGCTGAACTTGACCTTCTGAGCCACCCTGAGTCTGTAGAGGTCTGGCCAATAAAGAAGACCATCTTTGGGCTTGTCAGCTGAGTACCTTTGAGCTGGCTGCTCTGGGAGACAAATGTGGGTCAGGTGATGGGATTTTTTTTTGGCACCTTTTCCAAACAGAATTTTCCTTTCACATTGCGGTGCTGGCTGGAGCTATCTTAGCTTATGTTTTATGTTTTTCTGTCACCCCTCCTTCTCCCACAACGTGCCAAGGACATGCATCTAACATTTTGCTGTGCATCTAGTTGAGCTAAATAGTTCTTGACTGAAGCCTCTCTCCTCAGCTAATTGTGCTACATCACAGTATTCCTTAGTATGTCCTTAGACCAACACAGCTAAAACCTACACCCCTACATCACAGTATTTGTATTCAACATGCACTGAGAAATTTCCTCTCTGAATATATCAGCTGTCCCTGTATCCTGTTCAGAATGGATAAATTCATAGCATAGGATAAATTCTACCTGATACTAGGGAAGATAGACTTAGGATCAGTTTGGACAAGCCTGGTGTTAGGAAGTAGCTGGCCTCAAGTGGCAAGTCAGCAAGAGCAGACCTGGAAGAGTGAGCAACAGATGTGTAGTGAATGTGACCAACAGGAAAGAGGAGCCTGAGTTGCAAGGGTTGGCTTCTTTGATTCTGGATAGATTGTAAGATGCTGCCCAGTGTTCATAGGAAAGCAAAAAGCCTTCCCATTGTGCATTTCTTCAGCTATACAGAGCTGGAGAGGAGGGTGCAGCTCTGGATAGTGGTTATACCCAAACTCAGTTGATTTTTATTATAAAATTGCCCCCCACTTGCGTAGTCAATAATATCATCAATGCCTGTCAGTTAACCCAGTGCAATTTTGCTTTATGGTTTGTCTGGCTGGCTCTGGGTGCCTGCCAGTGTGTTCTGCTCAAAGGATCTCAAGGTACGTTACAAAGCAATGCTGAACTGGACACCAGGAGTTCAATGAGCTTGGGCAGTCGCACATTCTCCCACTGACACCCCTGTGTATTTAAGCTGGTTCCAGTCCCTAGAAATCTGGGCTAAGGCACCTTAGTTTACCTCTACTTTTTCCCTCCCAACAACAACAAAACAAGAGAACTTTTAATTTTTTATCTGGGCAACTACACAGAGATGGCCAAAAGGGACTTCCGTTTAGTCCAGTTAAACCTGAATGCCTTTGGCCTAGAAATAAACTTTGTGCTCACTGAGCAATATTGCTTAGGTGTCTTTTTTTCTGAAACACAGATGTTTCCTTTTGCTAGCAGACACATCACTTTTATTGCTTACTAGGGGCAGGAACATAGATGGAGGTGGTGCAGACTGTGCCAGCCTAGACTGCTGAACTTTGCCAAGAAAACCCTGCAAAGTCCAGACACTCCGGGCATTCACATCTGTCTAGGTTATTTATTTGTACTACTCAAGTTTTATGATGGGACTTTGCAGCTATTTCCATATTGCTTCTGCTCTTGCATTTCAAAGCATTTGCATTGTAGGTTTTTTGACATCAAAAAGCCTCTCCAGCCAACCCAGTCTTAGTGTCAGGCCCCCTTTCTTACCCTAGAGACTAGAGAAGGAGATCAAATAAACTATGAAGTCCAGCTCTGTCCCAATGCAGGGTTATTTCTAGTACTCATCTCTAGTATATCCTCCAGTCCTTCATTCATCTCAATTTTTAAAGGGGCTGCAGTGTAGGGGTTTCTCTTGGGCCTCTGTGGTCAGCCTCAGTGGAGAATTGGTCCATGAGGGTCACAAGCTGGAAATACTGCCTGACAACAATACCGTATCCCTACCCTCAAATATGGGGGAGGGAGGGTCGTGCAAGTAGTTGATACAGCTTTAGTAAGTTATGTTAGCCTGGCACCTTGATGTTCTGTCTTCAGGGCACTTAATTTGTGTTACAGTAACACTGGGAGACTCCAGTTGAGTTCCTGTTCCCAAAATTGAGTCTTGTCCCAAAATAGGCAAAGGATCAGAGGTGAAGTGACTTGTCCAGGGTCACACAGGAGGACTGTTGCAGTGCTGAGATTAGAGCTCAGGTTGCCTGGCCCTGCAGCTCGCTGTCCTATCCACAAGACGAGGCTGCCTCCCTCTGATGCCAAACAGTTGGTATTCATGCAGTTATTTCTCTAGTATCATTGCCACATGAGACCTGTTCAGGTGAGGATCGCCTAGGGATGTGCTGGTAACAGCACCTTCTGCTACTACTGAAGAAGATAAGGCCTTGGATTCTAATGACAAAGGAATGAGGGACCCTATTTTTAAGCTCTTACTGGCCCCCTCAAGTATTGGGAACATAGCTCACTCCACCTGAGAGCCATTTTTTTTATATAGAGAGAGGTTCTGAATTAATCATTTTTTTTTTCTCTCCATCTTCCTTAATGTTACAGCTCAGTTGCTCTGTTGGGAACTTAACCCTGGTTGCACATTATTGTTACTAACCGTGAATTAATATTTCTTAAAGGTCGGAGTCTTTTTAAGGTAAAGCTGATTGACTGTGGTAGTGACCCAGAACCAAGCAGGAGCTTGTGTTATAATCTGGCTGTGTCACCATTACATGTGATCTGCTTGCCAAAAACAACTTTGGAATAAAGGGCCAGGTCCTCAGGAATTGACTTCTGTGGAGAACATTGTCTTCTGTTGACCAGTGATTTACAATGACTTGCACCATCTGCTGGCTCCAAAAAACTCAAGGCTCACTAACCACATCTGCTTCTGGGGGAACTTCTCTTCCATTGAGTTCTATGAAATGCTCTGCTAGGTGTGTGCAAAGTCACAAATGGCTCTTGCGAAGTATTAAGCCTTGAATCTTGGCATTTTCTAACCAAATGAATGTTTGAGAGAAAGTTTTTGTATGACTAAGTCCACAACTCCCCCAGCCCCTTTGTTTATTTCTGAATTAATGGGGAAATGATTCACTAAAGGCGAACCTCTCCTTTTTTTTTTCTTGGACATACCTGTACCACTGTAATAGCATTTACTACCTTTTACTTGTTGTGCAATTATTTAACAAGAAGATTGTTTGGTCCTTTCTTTTTTTAAATTACTACAATTCATGTTCCTTGATGTTCTCTTAAAACTCTAATGTGACGTTTTACTACTGTAGATGGAAAGTAGGGGGTATTAGGGTGGGGGGGAACATGTGGCAAAAAAAAAAAAAATTCAGGAATTACAGTATTATTTAAAAAGGTTTTAAAAATAATTGTAACACTATGTAAAAATCAAGATGAAGATTTAACTAACTATTAAATGGAGCTGTTAGTAATCTGTGGGTTTGGCAAATTGGAAATGTTTGTTTATAGTTTTGGTCCAGTTGATGTCACTTTTGGTAATGAATCAAATGTTCAGACTGGAACTTCCTTGCCTTTGAACTCAGCTCCCTCTTCACACAAGTTTACCATTAGCTTGTCTGCCCGCCAGTTTGGCCAAGGCCATAAGTACTCCATCCCCACAGTAAGACTAACAGCCCTCATCTAGGCGGAGTTGCTGTCACTGCAGCACACACATGAGTTTATCCACCCACATGCCTGACACTGATTGAAGTCTAGGTGAATTCCAAAGGCTGCAGGGACAGTAGTTTTGTGGTTAAATATTTGCTCACCAGCTTCTTTGCTACAGTATATTTTGTATATCTCTGTTGGCTTCACTGCTTCATACCTACTATAGATATGGCTTGGAGTGTGTGATGAGACTGTCTAATTAATACGTGTGTGAGTGTTTCCAAGGGGTGTGTAAGCAAAAGTCTGTGCATAGGTCAGGCTTGTATTAACATGTAAACAGCTTTTTTGCACGTGCTAGGTGAAGTGATTTAAACCTTTGCTGTGCAGACTTTTCCATAGGGCTCTGGGAACCATGCTTAGCTCTTCCTGGGTTTTGCTACATCCTTTTTAAGGTATGTCTAGACTGCATCCTGGGCATGTCAGGAAAGTGCCCCCTTCAAGCATGCCTGCCCGTCTGCTCCTGCTTGCTTGCGCCAATCCAGAAATGAGGTGGTGAAGCAGCTATGGTGGTTCTCTCCCCTCACACCCTTTGCTGCTCAAAATCCCTTGCCTTGAGTGTGTTAGAAGGTGTGGTGAGAGCTGTTTCCTCACCAGCTTGACTGATGCATTTCTGGCTTTGGTGTTTTGCAAGCAAGATGGGGTAGGCAGGGCATGTTCAAGAACAGGGCTATCCTATTTCTGGGCTGCTAGGGGCCATGCTTCATGGAGTACAGACCCAGGGGCCACACCATGCCACGTGGGCCACTCAGTGGGTCTCCCCCTACCAGGCATCACCTGCTACACAGTGGGTGTGTCTACATGTGCATTTATACTGGCTTAAATTTACAGTGCAGTAAATTACTGAGCAGTAAATGGGAATAGGCCAGTGTCTACACATGCAGGCATTAAAGTGCATTAATGCTTTGTGTGGACTGACTTGAGATTAAAGTTAGTCCCAAATCAGTACACACATATAGTGTTACTGCACAGTAAGGCGTCTACACATACGTTACAGTGCGGTGACTAATTGGTAGAGGTGCACCAATACATCAGTCCAATATCGGATTGGCATCAATATAAAGAAAATTTACTATATTGGAAATTGGCCTGATGTGGCTGATAATTTGGCTGATAAATGCGCATGTGTGTGTGCACCCACAGTGCAGCACACAGGCAGCGAGGAGCACAGCCCAGCAGCGTGGAGAGCTGCATGCAGCTGGTAAGTCTGTTGTGGCGGATGGGGAGGGGGGAGGGAAAGGATGTGGGGGTGCAGATCAACCCCCCCCCCCGCAGTGAGGTGGGGAGTGAGGCAGGGGCAGGTGCTGTCCAGATGGGGTGGAGTGGGGTGCGGGATGGAGCCACGGCTCATCTGGGGGGTGCGGGAAGGTGGAGAAGCTCCTGCCACTGCGTGCATCCTGGGAAGGCAAGGGGAGGGGGGTATGCCCCCTGTCCTAGCTGCCTGCAGGGGGTTTGATATTGAGAGTGTGGCCAGGGGTAGAAAGGTAAGAAAGGTTTACTGACTTAACAAAAACATGACTACGCGTAGTATAATAAGACAGACAGAGACAGACAATAATAATTCGCATTGGCAACTTATCGGCAGTCCCCTCTGATGCCTGATGTATGACAAGTTTCTCTTTCCACAAAGCTCAGCAAAGTCAGGCGTCCTCGATCAGCGCTGTCCGAGGGGTACAGGGAAGGACCCTGGTATTCAGTCCTTGAGCTCCTCAAGATCCACGGGCCTTGTATAATAAGACAGACAGAGACAGACAATAATAATTCGCATTGGCAACTTATCGGCAGTCCCCTCTGATGCCTGATGTATGACAAGTTTCTCTTTCCACAAAGCTCAGCAAAGTCAGGCGTCCTCGATCAGCGCTGTCCGAGGGGTACAGGGAAGGACCCTGGTATTCAGTCCTTGAGCTCCTCAAGATCCACGGGCCTTCTGAATCCAGGCCAGCAGCTAATCTGTAGTTCCTTTCACAGAGCTGTATCTTCCTTCTAAATGATTTCCAGATGGGCCAGCCAATTTATAACTTCTGAGCTATGCTGATAATTTACAGCCATTCAGATTCTTTTTACTTCAACTGTCCTTAGACTGACCAATAGCAGTACAAGCCTTGCATTCTTCTGATAAGGTTAATTTTAACTACACCACAGGGCCTACTATTACTTCTATAATGCTTTACTAAATTTACTAGGCCTTATTTTATACAAGGCCTTACTATATCTTAGACTTTAATTAGGCTCTTAGCAACAACATATAGCTTAATATCTGAACAAATGACAGAAAAACACTTGGTCTAATCTTCATAGAGCCTTTAGCAAGCACCTTTATCACGCAGACATAATTTTCAGCTGTCACACCCCCAGATCTGCGCAGGGCAGGTTGGGGTGTGCTGCAGATGTGGTCTGGGGCCGGGGGCTGCGCCGGTCTCTTCCTGGGGGTGGGGACTGGGCCGCACTGTGCTCGGGGCAGGCAGTGGTGGTGCTGGGAAGGGGACTATGGGGGGTGCTGCCCACCCCGAGCACAGCCTGGCCCAGCTCCCCTGCCAGGAAGAGCCCAGCGCTGCCCAGGACCCCCAGCCCCACTCCCTCCCCCACCACAGGGGGTGTAGATCTGTCCCCCTATGCCCCTTCCCTCCCCCCTCCTCTTCTGCCACAACAGATTTACCAGCTGCATGCAGCTGTATCGTAAATTGGATCAGTATTGGCCAATATGCCTCCTTAAAAATCGGCTATCGGTATTGGCCCCCAAAATCTGTATCTGTGCACCCCTAGTAATCAGTCGTAAATTTGATACCTGCATGATACCAATACCGCATGCTCAAGTTGGTGTAAGTCATCATATTTACTGTGCAATAGGGCGTGCTTATGTAGATGTGCACCTGTATTATGCAGTAATTTCATTCACTGTGCAGTAAATGCCCAGCACCCCTCCCCCATGCACCCCTCCAGTTAGCCCAGCACCCCTTCCCCATGCATGCAACTCCCCCTTGCAAAATGGGTGCACTGCAAAGGCAGCCCCTCTTTTGCTGTCACACACTCACTGCAGCAGGGGCGGCCTGGCTCCCTCCCACTGTGCTGCCCTGCCCCCCAGGCACAGGGGAAAGAAGTAGAAGCTTGAAGAGGAAGATTGGGAGCCCAGAGGCCCTGGCCAGCTCCACAGGATGAGAAATGTGGGCAGGAGCCCCTGAGCTGCATGCTAACCCCTCATGGACCACATGCTAACTCCTTGTCTTGCAGGCCAGCAGTTGGACAGTCCCACTTTAGCATCTGTCCTTAGCAGCTCTGGTGCTGGCCCTCCTTTCCTTGTTTTTCTCTGTTTCTCAAACACATTAAAGGCTTTCCTCCTGCTAATTTTCCATGCAGGCAGTTGCTGTAGTTGCCACAAGTGTATTAGGAAATAATCAGGGGGAGGAGAGGGGTCATGAAATTATACATGGGAGCTGTGGGCGGGAAGGAAACTGCTCATACTATCAGCTCATCTGTGTTCCAGGGCTGTCTGTGGCCTCACTATGTTGGAAGATCCTATTAGTGCAGATGTAGCACATGATGGCATATGATCATCTTCCCAAGCTGGTGTAAGGAAGCTGGCAGAGGCTCTCTTCCACTGCCAGAGCTGATAACACAAGTGGAGATTTTCCTGGCATAGCAAGCTTGGTGAGGCTGTGAGCTCTGCACACTACCAGCTGACAGCTATTCCAGCAAAGCCTTGGGGTGCAGACCAGATCCATGAAAGGATATAAACACCACTGGCTCACACTGTCCCTGCTAGATACTGCCTTAGAGCAAAGCCTTTTGGGGCATGCTGCTGGAACTAATGAGAGAAACCACCCCGAATAAGAGGGGAGCAAGACTGTCAAGGAAGCTTAGGCTAAATGCTGTGGGAAGCTGTAATAACCCTGCTAATGGAAGCCTGATTTTAAATACAGGATATGAGTGGCAGCCTTTAGGGAACACTCAGGACCCCGGCCTGCCAAGATCTCACACTGAGCCTGCAGTGCAGTTCGCATTAGCCAGGCATCCACCACTCCTCTGAGCAGATGCAAGTCTCCAGTCACTAATTAAGAGTCACTCTGCCACCAGTTAACAAGTTAGCCACCATTCATGTACAGGCTGCTCTAAATCAAAAGGCAAGGAGCAGCATGTATGTTCACTTCCTGTGCAATGCTAATTTCATAGATTTCATAGATTTCATAGACATCAGGACTGGAAGGGACCTCGGAAGATCATCGAGTCCAGCCCCCCGCCCAAAGAGCAGGAAGTCAGCTGGGGTCATAGGATCCCAGCAAGATAAGCATCCAGTTTCATCTTGAAGGTGTTCAATGAAGGCGCTTGAACCACCTCCGGTGGCAGGCTGTTCCAGACCTTGGGGGCTCGGACAGTAAAGAAGTTCTTCCTTATGTCCAGCCTGAAACGATCTTGAAGTAGTTTGTGACCATTCGACCTCGTCATCCCTTGGGGCGCTCTGGTGAACAAACGTTCCCCCAGATGCTGGTGATCACCCCTGATAAACTTGTAGGTGGCCATCAGATCACCCCTGAGCCTGCGCTCTTTCAGGCTAACGAGCCCCAGGGCTTTCAGCCTGTCATCGTAGGGTCTGCTTCCCTGACCTCTGATCATGCACGTGGCTCTTCTCTGGACTCTCTCAAGCTTCTCCACATCCTTTTTGAATTGTGGAGCCCAAAACTGGACACACTACTCCAGCTGCAGCCTCACTAAGGCCGAGTACAGGGGGAGAATGACATCCCGGCCAAGTCTCTTTCTTCCATAGTGCTAGCCAACATAGCACTGCCGAGCCTATAAGGATGCTGCGGGTTTTTTTTCCCAAGGTGGAGAACCTTGCATTTATCGGCGTTGAACACCATCAGATTCTCGTCTGCCCACTTGCTGAGCCTGTCCAGGTCAGCCTGGATCACCTGCCTGTCTTCTGGTGTGGATGCTTTGCCCCAAAGTTTGGTGTCATCGGCGAACTTGGCCAGTCCGCTTCTGACTCCAGTGTCCACATCATTAATGAAGATGTTGAACAGTATGGGTCCAAGGACAGAGCCTTGGGGGACCCCACTGGTCACAGGACACCACGATGAGTGACTTCCATGACATTGACATTTAATGACATTGCTTGACACTCTTTGGAGGGATTTATGATTTGTTTACCTGGAGCACTAAGCAGGGGTTGCTCTTTCACTGGGGATGGGCTGATTTCCTTAGAAGGACCAATTTTGTTCCCCCTTCCCATGGTCACTGGTTGGAGGTCAGCAACAGCTGGATCTGGCGTGCCTGCAAAAGGGAAGCTCTACCCTCTCCCTTTGCATGCAATGGAATGCAGCTATGTGGGTGTTCCCAACATTTGCCAGGCAGGGGTGACAGTAAAGTGGGGAATGAGAATAGTGGGGCAGCTACACTGACTGCTGGCCAATCACTCTCGTTGGGAGGGGGAAGGGCAGCAAGGATGGATGTCCTAAGAGCATGCAGCCCAGGGCCCCAATTCTGCAAAGCTCTTACAGGTACGCCTCGTTCCTGCTGGCTTACACATGCCCTGAAATTTACTCTTTGTCAACAAAGAAAGCACTTGGACGTGCTCTGACGTATTTTGCTCTGTCTGGGCTTCCTGAAGATTTAATATCACCCGATGTAGAATTATGTGCAAACCAGGACAGTTTTCTACCATGCTTATTAATTCTTAGTATAAAAGTGATGTGAACAGGAGTACATGCTTCAGTGAGTGCACAAATGACCTGTGCCTAAGTGGTGGTTTGGAAGCATTTGCAAACGCTTAATGTGTGTGTTGACTGGAGAATGGCCCCATTAGTTTCCAGCCTGCTGCATCTGATACTTCTAACTTCCTAGTGCTAACCGAGCTTTTAAGATCTAATTTGTTCTTTACTGCCAGTCTGTTGGACTCTGCGTTCCACAGTGGACTGTCTCAGGCAGGAGTGCATTGCTTTGGGCCTGTAGTGCTGCACAAAGAATCTTTAATTATGGAAAGTGGCTATTCCCTGACAATTACTGCTTTTTTCTTGCAGGAAATGCTCCCTCCCATTTTATGAACCCTCCCTTATTTAATGCATAACCTAACATAGCTGGGCCTTAGTTACTTTGCACTGGGCATGTCTACACAAGATGCTTAATGCACAGAAGACTACTTCTATTGTGCATTAGCGTGGTAGGCAAAACCTGTGCTAATGCACTAATGCCCAGTAGGTTTAGTCTAATGCGCATTAACGTCACTAAAAAAAAGTTCATCTGTGCTAATATGCAGTAGTGCCGATTACAGTGCATTTAGTACCTGTTATTACGGGTACCAGACTTAATGCGCTGTAATTATGGTGCATGAATGAGCGTGTAGACGCACCTTCTCTCCTTTTATTTATGTCAGTGGGGTTCACTACACAGGAGTGTGGACTCCAGTGAATTTGGGGTGACATTTCTCCTCTCTGAAACTCTCCCATGATCTGTGTTCAGAGCTCTGTTCTGTCTGTCCAATGCTAATCTATTATGGTGCAGGGCTAGCTTTCGCTTCCCTTTCTAATGCATACATAGTACAGCAGCTTCATCAAAGCTGCTCTTGAACACAAGAGCTCAAGTGACCTCAGCAAGTGTTAAGGCAAAAAAAAAAAAAGAACTTCCTGAGGGCATGGAGTGTGTGACCAGCAAGATGGACTGCCGTGTTAAGGTTGCTGTAGCACATGAGGGACTCTGTTAAAAGATTTGGCGTAAAAGCACAAGTTGGATTAAGGCAGGGGAGGGGTATGGTGCTTTTGGCATCTGTTGAAGATAGGAGCAAAAGCCTTCTGGAAATTGGAGTGCATTATTGACTAGCACTGTAAGCAATAGGAAGGAAATAACTGCTCAGATTTTTCCTTTTAACTTACTCATCTGTTTTTGAGATTTCTGAATGGGTGGGGTTGCCTCCTGCTACAGGCTTAACAGCCACTAAATGTAGTTTTGTGTCCTCTATATTGTAGTAGTGCCCAAGGAACAGTCAAGGACTCAGGTGCCATTGTATAAGGTGCTGCACAAGCATGCTATAACAGCCAGTTCCTGCCCCACAGGGCTCACAGTTTACGTTTATGGTAAGATGCAAAACACTTGACTCATGCTCTTGCATATGCTCATATTGCCATGGGGCCAGAACTGTAAATCCATTTACATTGACGATCAGTTCAGCCCACTGTGTCACTGTAGCTGAATGTGACCTTGCTCTCCCTCCTCAGAAGACCACATGGGGAAGTTCACATAGAGAGATGATGGTAAAGAGAATGAGATGGAAGGGTTTGCTAAAGGAGAATTACTAACGGTGACAACTGGGTGTGAGGACAAGGAGAAGTGGTTTAAGTGGTAAAAACAGAAAGGAAGGGAGTCTGCAATAGCTTAATGATAATTTGGTTGTTTCTAGCTTTGGCCAGCAAGAGGGTATATCTGCCCCCTGACCAGCCCTGACTTCTTTCCCATGCTGTGGAGAACATCACTCTTCACTTACTGAAGAGATGGGAAATCTGACAGCAGCCACGATTGCTTGCAGCTGGGCTGGTACCTCACAGTCTTTCTTGACAATTTATCCCAACGTATTTACAGCAGCCCAGTGCATCAGTGACATACTACCTGGGGCTAGCAAAGGGCCTGGCACACTTTCAGTGCTAATCTAGTACAAGCCAAGAATATCGGCACTAGGATCAGATGGCTTATTTCTCTCAGGCTGTCATGTACACAGGATCCCAATTACTAGAGATTAGAGAGACCCCAGAACTGCCTGCTAACAAGTAAGAATGGTCTACATTTTCCCACGGTCTCTTCAGGATTTGGTTGTCCATCTTGAGGCACCTCAAAGGGGTCTGATTTTCAGAGGGTGCCTTAAATTGGGACTCAGAAATGGAAGCACCCAAAGTGACAGATCCTCTTTAAAAAATGTGGCTGAAGAGGGAATGCTCTTCAGTTCTGTGCCCATAGATCCTATCAGGTTGTCGAGCCCCAGAGGAGACTGTGAGCATCCCTCATGCCCACAGAAATCCATAACCTGAAACAATCCCAAGCTTTGCTTAACCCAAAACCTACCTCCTCTTCAAAGGACCTGCAACCCACAGGCCAGCTGTTCTTTTCACACCATGCTCTGCCCATTGTAAAGTGGAAACAACCCCATGCCTCCTGTCTCTAAGGGAACTAAGTGAGGAAGAATCTAGGACAGGGAAATGGCTTCATATAGAAAGGCCCTTGTGTCACAAAATCAAACTGCAGTAGCATGCAGGGAAAAGGTGCATCTCTAGAAAATGGCAGCTGGCATGCTTGTGAAACATCAGGCCCAGGTGGGTTGGGGCCAGGTTAGTTCTGCTCAGGAGGTACTAGGTGCATCTTTCAGGATTAGTAGGGAATCAAAGGTGCAAGTGGGGCTTCTCACTAGGGCTATGCCCTCTCCCACTCTCCTCCTACCAGTGGGGAGCACTGGGGATGGGTGGCTGGAGGGAAACCTAGAAAATGGTTGCAGGGCCAAACTTATGTTCACATCTCCCTGATGGGTGCCTGAACTACAACGCTTGGGTGGTTTGGGTACCATATTCTCTGCTTGGGATTTCATGTGGCAAGTCTGTGCTCATGCTCCATTCACTTGAAAAGAAGTTTCCCAGAGCCAGACAGGCTCCATCAGGTCCATACTACAGACTCCTCCCCATCTTCTCAGCCCATCATTTTTCTCCTGCCTCCTAGCTCACCTGTAGTCCTTGAGATGCTCAACCTCTGTAAATGGGCCATGAGCAACTGAGCGAGAACCACCTCATTGCAATAATAGCATAAGTCCAAGAAATGCCACCTTTCTGGGTTGCATCTCTTGGGAGACGCAGCACAGAAACCTCCTTGTTCTTGAGGCAAAACTGCTGGCATCATTGAGAGCTTTTCTGTTCTGAACCTGAATCTGGAAGGGGTGGCTAGCCAAAGTTTGGTCCAGCCTGGCATGACATCCTAAGAGACGAGCAGCAATGCCGAGCAAGTTGTAGCCAAGGGAGAGTGATAGTGCCACAGGATTTGACCATGCTGAATGGATACAGTGGTAACTATGCACAGGACAGGCACCATTGACATGCGCATGGAAACCATGCCAGAAGAAGTGCTAGTGAGAGAGGACTCCTTGGATAAGTGGTTGCCTGCAAACACCAGGTACTGGCTTCAGTGGTCTGGGAGGCTCCTTTCAAGCTTATGTGCCTATATGAGCAAAGGATTACTGCAAGAAGAGGCAGCCTTGGGTCTTAAAGCTGTCTGGCTCAGAGGCGATGGGCTATCTTGTACGTTCAATGGGTACAGGCTGGGGACTGACCAGCTAAGCAGCAGCTCTGCAGGAAAGGACCTGGGGATTATAGTAGACAGTAAGCTGAATATGAGCCAACACTGTGACCTTGTTGTGAAGGAAGCTAACTACATACTGGGCTGCATTAGTAGGAGTGTTGTCAGCAGATTGAGAGAAGTGATTCTTCCCCTCTATTTAGCACTGGTGAAGCCACATCTGGAGTACTGTGTCCAGTTTTGGGCCCCCCACTACAGAAAGGATGTGGACAAATTGAAGAGAGTCTGGTGGAGGGCAATGAAAATGGTTAGGAGGCTGGGAAACATGATTTATGAGGAGAGGCTGATGGAATTGGGCTTATTTAGTCTGGAGAAGAGAAGATGGAAAGAGGATTTAATAATAGCCTTGGACTACCTGAAGGGTAGTTCCAAAGAGAATGAAGCTAGACTTTTCTCAGTGGTGGCAGATGACAGAACAAGGAGCAATGGGCTCAAGTTGCAGCAAGGGAAGTTTAGGTTTGATATTAGGAAAATATTTCT
This sequence comes from Alligator sinensis, assembly GCF_000455745.1. Taxonomy (NCBI): domain Eukaryota; kingdom Metazoa; phylum Chordata; order Crocodylia; family Alligatoridae; genus Alligator; species Alligator sinensis. The sequence continues at coordinate 160,464 of NW_005842614.1, read as the reverse complement.
CACAAGGAGGGTAGGAAAACACTGGAACAGGTTACCCAGAGACGTTTTGGAATCTCCATCCTTAGATGTTTTTAAGACCCAGGTAGACAAAGCTTTGACTGGGATGATCTAGTTGAGGATGGTTCTGCTTTGAGCAGGGGATTGGCCTAGATAACCTCCTGAGGTCCCTTCCAACCCTCATTTTCTATGATTTGCCAGGGATTTCAGAGCTCCCATTTTATGCCCAGGAATTTGTGACTGAGCTACAACATCTGTCTTAAAAAGATATCCTGTCTTGCTGTAAACGCTTCATGATGAACAGTCCACCCTACCCCTTGGGCAACTGTCCCAGTAGCTAATTGCTGCTGTTGTTGTGTGCCTCATTCCCAGGCCAACTGTACCTGCCTTCAGTTCCTAGCTGTTTACTTTTCAGGCCTTCCTGCTACGTGGTTGAACGGTGCTTGGTGTACCTCTAGATGTAGCCAGAAGATAAAGGTGGACTCCAAGTTCTTCAAACTTCCATTTGGTGAGTCCACAGTTAGCAAGGTGACTGTTTTTTTATAGCAAACCAGTGGCTAGCCTGGTCATTTCTCCCCACCCGCCCCTTCAAGGAAAAGAGGAATGGATCTGTCTTCGGGTACTCTGGAGAGGGGGAGTTCCCACTTTCTGGAATGCAGAACCCTTGAGAAAAGAACCAGCAGAGGTTCTTAGAAGCATGAGCAAGTGGGATGGGATTCATCTACAGGCCCAGAGGCAGAATGACTCATGGAGAGGGGTTGCCATGTCAGAGAGGGAGCCATGGGGGTGGCAGAGAGGATAAAGCAGCAGACCGGGAGGCAGCATGAGCCTGGGCACCAGCTGATTTGTTTTTAGTAGCGGTAGGTCTCATTGGCCAGCCTGAGGGAGGAATTGCAACCTCCTCACAGATGATTAGTGCTATAGTATCTTGAGGTTTGTGGTGTGCAACAATTCTTTATTATTTATAGGTACTTATACATACAGCGATTTTCAGTAAGAGGTAACAGTTTTACTACAGTCCTTGGAAGGGTCTTGTGGCTT
>NW_005842614.1:135720-159407 GCF_000455745.1 Alligator sinensis | reverse complement strand
TGACCACCAACAGAGCCTTGTGGGATACCACACTTCCTGGATACTCGATGTGTCCAGGAGGACCTACTCTAGGTCACTCACAAGTGCAGCCCTTTGAGTATGGTGATACATCTGCAAAGAAAGCCAAGAGTGTGCAGTAGGGACTATACATATAAGGTGTCAAGATACAGGGGTGAGCAGCATGTCTGGGCCTGTGACACCCTGGAAAAGGAGAGGTGAGAGAGAGTGAGACAAATGATGAGCTGAGGATAAATGGGGACCTGGAGAGATAGGCCTTCCACTTTTTATAGGTTGTCTTGTAGTTAATGTGTCATAATACATCAGAATAACTGGCTTTACCTGCATTTCAGCACAGAGGATCAGGTCATTTTCAATGTCTCCAATCGCGCAACATCCAGGGGTGCAAACTGATCGGCTGTGTTGCATTTTCACTGGGATAGATTGTCAGACAGGTAGACAAGGTACAGTGGGTCAGAAAGGCTGGAAACAGATGTTCCCTTTGTGTTGCCATAAAGATTATTATGGCAGCACAAAAGCCAAGGGAACAGAGGTCTGTGCCCCTTGTTGAGCCGGAAATGCCCCAAATTGTGGCCGCAACAGTAGGTGTTATCAATTTGTACCACTTTTTGGAGTGAATGCCTGCTTGCTTTATAGCAAGAGAGCATGCACAGCCCGAGCTTCTCGCACTCTCCAGCTGCCCTGGGTGGTTGCTTCTGGGGCTTCAGGGGCCTGATCCTGTGTGCCTTGAGAATGGGAGTTCCTGGGGAATGTGGGACCTAGCCCCCGAAGCCCCAGGAGCACCTGCCTGTGTTCTCCTGTTTTCAGAGATGTGGCGCAAGAATCCCCAACAGGGGTGGCCCAGATGCATGTATTGTGCTGCTGTGCCCCTGTTTGGGGTGCACCTCCCCAAATGGATCCTTACCTACAGATGAGAGGAAGAGATTCCCCACCCATGCCCCAGCTCAGAGTGAAACTCTGCAAGTGGAGAAATGCCAGTGTTCCCTCATTTGCAGTTGTCCTGCAGGTTTGAGCCCTGAAGCCCCAGAACCAGCAGGGACCCAACCCTGCAGGACAATGGTGATACCTGTATCACCCAGTGCAGGAGATGAGCTGTGCTGGGACATGCCAACACAGCTGATGTTGCAACAGAAATGATGCCTTGTTTTAGCCCAAGATAGTCTTCCCAGATGCCCCCACCTACCTGCTTGCTGTGGGCAGAGGTCCCCTGTAAAAGTTACACTACTGGTAAACAGTCTCCCAAGGTGTATAATGGTGGTGTGAGCAAGATTCATTCCCAAGATAGAAGCCTGGTAAACTCCTGATGGGTTCTTTGGTAGGCTTCCTGCTGCAGTCCCTGCAGGGGAGCTCCTGGGGAATTGTGACATTTTGGGGTCACATACAGAGGATTCATAGGCGTGGGGCTGGTTCTCCCCTGGAATTGAAGGCGGCAGCATCTCCTGTCTATGTCCATTCTGAGTGGGTGGTGACCAGCTGGCAGAGAAAGCAAAAGTCTAGGCGGAGGGAGGGTTGCAGGAAATGAGCCCCCATCCCTTCTTCCCTTCTAAAGTGATGAAAATGAACCCAGGCCAGACGGGAGCATTATTAGTCTTCAAGTCTGACTTCCTCCAGAACACTGGCTGTAAAACTTCACCCAGTGCTTCCAGCTTTGTAGCTTGTGGTTGAGCTGTTCACATTTCTTAAAAATGCCATGTTCCCTCTGGTAGCCTTTGGACACTTACAAAGGCAAACAGCTCTCCCCACTCATTCTCTGAATTCCAAGATTTTCTTTGCTGTGAAAATATGACTGGCCCAAACCAAACCCCAGAATTTATCCTTAATATCATGGCTAACCATCCTGACAGTGAGATGCATTCAGCTGTGAGAGGAACTGCCAAGGGAAGTAGTGGCAAGACTTTGAAAACTGGACTGGACAGAATCTGAGGCAGCAATCCCATACTGCAGCGGCTGATTTAATAAGCCTGTGCCAGCTTGGATAGCGAGGAGTCTGTGGATCCCAACATTCCTGAGCTGCAGCGAAGTTCAAACCTAGATTCCCTACTCAGTCCTTGCCACTAACCCTTTATGTCTGCGACAGGCCAAACCCAAACCTGAGATCAGAACACTCTCAGTTCACTTTGGAAGACTAGGAGCTGACTCCAACCCAAACTTTGTGGTTGACCCAGCTCACCACTTGCTTTGGATGTCCAACATGGGTATCCATTTCCTATGTTGACTCAAGAGACTGCAGGATGGTTCAAACAATGCATGCAATCAGAACTGCTCAAAGAACAAAATTGTTGGAAATTTATGGATTTCAGATTCAAAATTGTTCACATTTAATTGGGATTTAAAAAAAAAACCAAACATCTTTCCAGCCCTGTTTTCTCAGGATCTCTGACAAGGCCTACAAGTGTGTTTACGTGGCTGGTTGGGAAGAACAGTTGTCCATAGCTATGGACTTTTTGAGTACCAAACCAAGGCATGCTTCAAGAGGAAAATGCTTTTTTTTTGTTACTGGTTGCTTTGTGCTAAAGACACTTGACCCAAGGAGACTCAAAGAGCAACTTGGTTGTACATTTACAGCAACAGATGGGCTATGGAGCTAGCTGTTGTTTGATTGCAGTAATTTTTAGTGCTAGTTACATGCTGAATTGGCTGATGCCCTCCCAGACCTGTTGTCCTGGGCTGGATTCTTGAAGCAGAACTCCTCTGCTCAGCTGCACTTCTGGAGGGGCCCACCTCAATCAGTCTGGGCCCGTACTATCCTTGGCTTCCCAGCTCAGGCTGACAAGCTGTGTCTCCACAAGGACTAGTTTAGTAAAATTTCTCACCATTGCTGCCATCACTTCATCCCACTATTATAGTCAAGGGGAAACTTCTAATGTAGATGGGAGTTTGGTGGCCAACTGTTTTGCCAGCCTTCATGCATTTTAGTGTGTGGAGTTTAAAGGCCTCCCCAATAACTTTTAACAAGCAAATGGATAAACCTTTCTTTTTTGTTTTTCCCTACCTTTGGCTGTATCCTTTTAGCTTCTGTAATTCACATAAGTGTCTGTCCTATGACACAGTGACATGGCAAACTCTAAACTATGTTAATCTGAAAGATGTAATCTGAACTCTTGCTTGCCAGTGAGATTTTCTCCCTCCTACACTCTCTGCTTAGGGGCAGCAATGTAGTAGTTTCAAACGAGATGCTGCTTTCTTGTATGGAAGCATAAACTGGCTTGTGTTTGTGTGTATGTCCAGGCTGCTAATGTTGACAGTATAAATCATCATGACTGAAATTGAGAGTATTAGTAATGATCTTTTACAAAAATGGAAACATCCTCCTGGCATTGTATATCACAAAAGAAGAATACACATTGTTGTATTCAATGCAAGACAAAGTTAAGAACTTGTAAGATTTTCTGGAATCAGTTGCTTTGATTCCAACTGATGCCTCAAATCTTCTAAACACACGTTCATCCAACCAAAATGTCAGTGTTCCTACTTCTTTAAGTAACCTTATCAAAGGTTGTGTTTTTTCTGATAGTTCTGATAGGGCAGCAAGTAGAGATCAAGCAGAAAATGTTATCAGTCAGGCAGCTCAGTCTCTGGAGGCAAATATCATCTTCAGTAATAAAAATCTTGATGTAATTGCACAGTTATTCAAGGAATACAGAAGATTCTACAGAGGCAGAAACTCTGAGCACTGAAGCTTTTAAAAGATCCTGCCAAATAATCAATGATCAAATAATCACCTTTTGCTTGTGAATGCTGGGCCAGTGCAAACAAATGAAGGATTTTCCTTTGTAGAGTAATGGAAGAAAATTTTCAGTTTTCCATTTTTTATGCCAGCTTCCAAATGAAGAATGTGTAAAATGAAATAGACTTTTTGAGTCTACTTCAATTGATTCTGTTTATTGCTTCTGCCACAAATCATTTAAATCCAGAGATTTTCTTTTGCCTAGAATAGAGTTAGAGGCTCGAAAAATATACGTCAATGAAAGGAGAAATTGTCAGATCACAGGAACAGCTATTACACCATATGGTGATGTTGCTACAGCGCTGTGCTTTAGTACATCCTCTTGAAAGTACTAAAGCAAGCATGGCACAGTAATTGCCCGTACTGCACTGTGTGCATGGCATATGGTTAGATTTTGCTGCTACATTGGCATAGCAGCGTGCTAAAATGGGAGTGTGCCGCTACAGCAATGTAGCTGCTGATCACGTGTAGACTCATATGATTGCTACATCACCATAGTGCACCATATGGCTATGTAGTGAGTCACTACATTGCCATTGGGCAACGTGTAGATGCCCCCATACACTTAGAAACTAGGCCGGAATAAGATCATATGATTGATAAAACCAGCACCAAACTAATTCGTGTATAGCACATTGACAAGCTGTTTTGGACAGGCTTTTTGATTTGATCAGATTGCACAGAATAGAAAACTTTTCCCTCTGAGGTCCAACAGATAAACTCGATTAATCCCACAATGGAAAATGTTTTAAATTTGTGGAGTTTCTTGGGAAAATCTGACCTGGTGATGAGAACACTTCTCCAATGAAATACCTCAAGGAAAATTAATGATCTTTACCTGAGAAAAATATTTATAACAAAATTATTCATATTCTTGGGAACAGGACCAAGAAAGACATTGTTTCTGCCTTGAAAGTTGCCACGTGTTCTGTAATCCTTGACTGCATCAAAGACATTAGGAGATGAGAGCATATGACCATGATTGTTACATTTATTTCTGAAGAAGCAGCAAACTGAGGCGAGAGAAGGCCGTGTTGTGACTAAAGAATATTTTATTAGTCTTGAATATGACAGAATCTACTGGCACTGGAATGACAAAAGCTCTCCTTGAACAGCTAGAAGAAATGAGAACCTCACTCCATGATTTTCTACAAAATAAGAAAGGCAAACACTGTGTAGTTCAGAGGAGAATTTAGGACCTTTGCAAAAGAATGTTTCTTGTTCTCCGGAATGCATCTTTTTTTTCTCTTGTATTTAGCGAAATGGTGGTATTTTGCAATATGGTTCAATGCTCATACTTTTGTTTAATCTTCCCTCAGCACTGGCATGTCAGGCACTGACATGTGAGCAGCCTGTTTCCAAAACTCGTAAGCAAAATGAGATGGGAAAGCCAAACTGATGTGTTCCACATAGTTTGGTACCTTGTTTCAAAACACAGCGCTGTTTTTTTTATTTTCAGTTGCCAAGGATTCAGACATAGAGGGAACTGCAGGAACCAACATTTGAAATGATATCAAATTTGCTGGCTCACAAAATCTGCAACTATAATATCTTAATGCAATTTGGTATTTTGGTTTGATATGCCTTATGAATTTAACATTGCAAGTAACTTGCTTCAGGACATTGAAGTGACTAGAGAATAAACTATGCATCAGCAAAAACATTCAGAGTTCTATGTAGAGACTACATTCTGATAAGGGATTCTTGGGTATCCTGATAGATGCTAAGAAACTGACTAATGAGTTGGAAATCAAAGCTAGATTCCCAAAAGAAATGTGGTTTAGCATATGAACAAAAAAGACTGTGTATGATTACAAAGCCAGATATGAACCATTAACTAATCCAGAAAAGAACTATCAAATCAAATTTCTTATATTATGCTTTGGATCCTGCAAAACAGTCATTTGGGGAGGGATTTTTACAGCTTGAGGAGCACCATGAATCACTCAATGTTTTGGAAATATTAAAAAAATAAAACTCAGAGGTGCCCTTCAAGCAGCTACTACAGCAATGCTTTGTTTTAAGAAAGCATTAGAAGATGGGCAGCTGTGTGAAGAGGCATGCTCTGCTTGTTGATATGTTGGATCCAATGTCTTGGATATTTGCAATGAACTTAAATCCCTTGGCAGGTAGCTGGAACTTGGAACACATCTAAAAGTAGCACTGGAGTTTCTGAACAACCCTCCTGCCAAACGTTTGTTGTTGCCAGATGTATCCATCATACTCAGGATTCTGGTAACTTTGTCTGTATCTGTCACCAGTGGAGTGGAGAATGCAGCCGTATACTTACAAAGACGTATTTGTGTTCTATGGTGGCTTCAAATCATGCATCAATCATGCATCAAATGAGAACAAATTGTAGAAAGTTTTGGTCTCAGAGATGCCATCCATGAGTTCATGTGTGCTAAAGCAAGAAAGGTGACATTCACCAAAAGTGCTATCTGCTAGTCCTATATCTGTTTGGGAAAAAGGGCCTCTGATTGCCTGTGTTTCATTTTCAAGCTCTTCATTTTGTTTCATATGTCCAGGATCATCAGTCAGGAGAAAAATAATTCTTATTCTCTTAATATTTACTGGAGAGAGAGGCAGTTAACAGGGGAAGATGGCAAAAAAAAACTCCTGCCTTCCCTTAGAAAATACACTAAAGTAGCACAAGCAATACTACTTGATTTCAGTGATGCTATTTCTGGTTTATACCAGCATAACAAATGCCTGGTTGAGGTCCCCAGGAGAAGACATCCCAACAGATACCTGTGCCCAAACAGAATGGATTTCTGGGCGGCCTCTGAGAGGAGAAGCAGCTGACCTGGCTTTCTGTAAATCCGTGTGATTAGAGACGGAGGTAAATGTGACTACTTCTTGTCTTCAGTCAAAGGTTTTAACCCTGGGTAGTCCTATTGACCCAAGTGGAGTTACACCAATGTATGCAGGTAAAGGTTTCTCCTTCCTACATCCTTTAAGACACTTTTAGAGGCAAGGAATTAGCAATCAATTAATTAATGTGCATACTGGGTACACCTGCATCTATTTGTTTGAAACGGCTCATCTCCATTTCACCAACAATACTGTACTTTCCTGTTTTTAAAGAAACTTCAGTTTGGAGGAGCTGATAAAATACAGTGCTGCAAGATTTTTAATATTGTTAAGGTTATGCTAGATTTATGAAACACTTGTCTAGAGAAATGAAGAGCAGCCTTTGCCACCAAAAGGTCTGCCTTGAGGTTCAGGATAAAAGAATTTCTAAAATCTAAATGTGTTTTGCACCTCACCCAAAATAATTTCTAAATTGGTGCTTTTGGACAGCTTTAATATCTTCAAAGATATTTAGTTCCTAGCAAAGCATTTGGATTCAGATGCATGATTTGAAATCAGCACAGCTTGAGTTTGGAATGCCATGATCCACAATCCTGGATCGGAAACCAGGAATGGCACCACTGAAATTAAGTGGTACTGCTTGTGCTGCTTTAGTGTATTTTCTAAGGGGAGGCTGGAATGTCTGCCATCTTCCCCTGTTAACTGCTCATCTCTCCAGTAAATATTAAGAGAATTAAGAGTTATTTCTCTTCTGACTGATAATCCTGGACATATGAAATAAAATGCAGGACTTGAAAATGAAAAGTGATTGTAAATAATCTTAAGTATGAAAAAGATAGTGAGATCTACAGGATTACTTATGATGCACTGAAATGCATGTTGTTTTTAAAAGCAAAACACAATGCTGGATGCCCAGTTCTCTTCTTATTTCACTCCAGCCTGTTAATTTTACTGACTTTTGGCAAAGTTGCTTTTGACTCTCACCAGCATTAAGGAAGGGAAGAATAGGGCCCAAGGTTTACAAGGTGGATGGTGCAGATATGAATATCCATAAATGTATGAATATCCATAAATGTAGATTATAAATTAGATTTCTCTTAGAGGGCAGAAGTTTCAGATAAGTTTTCCAACACAACAGAAAGGGCAAAGAACCTGAATTGTTTTAAGTTTAAAATCATTGGCTGTGGCCAGACGAGTAGGAACATGCGTTTCCCTGGGGACAAGCAGCAGCAGCACACCTTGTGCCGCTGCTACTTGTCCCCAGGGAGTGCCCATGCCACGCATGCTCTGGCACGCGGCAGGTTACCCCAGGGTGGGGTAGGGAAGGCTGGGGCCAGGAACTGTACTGGTCCCAGCAGCCTTACCTGGAGTCCTGGGGGCCTTGCAGAGCTGCAGCCACAGCATTGCTGCAGCAGGGATCCTGGCCAGCAGCTGGAGTATGGCTCTGGCCAGTCAGGCTCTGGTTTTGGGTGGTGCATGCTGCCACCCCGTGCCACCCTGCTTTTTTTTGGCATGGGTTTTTTTTGACCCTGGGATCTCCTGGGGTCAAGAACACCCCCTGTGCTGGTTTTCTTGACCCCAGTGTGGGAAAACGCCTGCATGTGCGGTGTGTGGCACCACAGATAGGTCTGCGGTGCCACGTACTGCACATCTGCACTCGTCTGGATGCAGCCATTAAGGCTGAACTTAGTTTATGGCAGGAATATGATAGGGCAAGGAGTTGTTGGTTAAAGAGTTGGTATGTATGTGTGTGTGATGTGTTTGTAATCCTCATGTTGGGGTCTAGAGGTTACTCTCTTGCAGCGTGGTAGATGTCTGACAATCATAGGTTTTGGAGTTTTTACTGAACACCTTCCGCATGCCATAAAGGATTCTTTTTTCCCTTTGTGAATGCTTTATTGGCTTCTGTGTGGTGTCTTTTTTTTTCTGCCTTCCCTAGGAGTAGTAGACATTAGTCACAAATATGGTTGAGGGGGGAAGTCTGATTGGAGTGTACTAGAAAAACTCAGAGGTTCCCAGCTACAGTGTATTGCTTTTTCTGCTGCTGGTCATACTGATGACTAAATCTGGGGACAGGAATGAATTTTTCTCCAAGGTCAGATGTGTAAGGACAGTGGAGGGGAGTTTGCCTTGTTCTGTCCATGAGCCTCTTCCTAGAATCCTCTGAGTATTTATTAACCAATTACTGGTACTTCTCTGTCATTATACTGGCAGTGCCCTTGGCTTCCCTGCTTTTTCATATGGCGTGCTCTTGGGTGTTCCTGCTGTTTTGTGCGTTGTTGTGTATGTGTTTGATGTGGTGAACTACGAGGATCCTGGGGTAAATAATGGTTGCCTGCAAATGCAGGGGACTGGACTCAATGGCCCAGAAGGCCTCTTTCAATCTGACAGTCCTTATAAACAATTCTGTTGCAACCAGACATCAGTGAGTGAAGTGCTTTTCTTCTGAGTGTTTCTTTGGGCTTGTCTTTATATTCAGCCAAGGTGAAACTACTGAAGGGATGCAGTGGCAGATAGACAAAGGCATCTCACTATGGCTCTGGAAGTGTGAGTGCAAGCCCTGCTCTCAACTCATGTTAGATGCTGCCCGAGCTGATTCAGTCATAGGGATACTGGGTTATTCAGGCTAGGGAATCAAAGGCAAATGGATGCTGGCCACATCAGTCCCTTGTGTACTGCTGGCTAATAAACTGTTGTGTGTTGACCACAGTACCCTGATAGGCCATCAGGCTCAGATGGATTTTCCTGTCCTAAAACCGTTGAGCATTGTCAAAAGCTAATGTCAAAACCTGGCTCTGAGATGAAATTTTGTGGTACAAGAAGTTATATTGGCTGCCACTGAGCATATGATGGGAAGGGACTTCCTGGGTCACTGACTCCAGTTCCCATGACACGGAGGTAGGAGCCTTTTCCATCCCCTCTGAGAGTCAGCGTGTGATTCTGCAGCTTTGGTGCTGGGTTCCCCCTACCTACCTGGGAGTGGTTTCTGTTCAGTGATGAGGAGGAGGAAGAGGCAGAGGATGAGAAGATTATTTATTTTCATAGACTTTTATAAAAAATAATTATCAAATACAAAAAAATAAAAATAGCAGCAGCCTCAGTTGTGAATAAAACCCTAAGGGGACAAAACGCTCAGTGTCGCTATAAAAGAATGATATTCTTGGTACAGAAAAGCTATCAAGTCACGAGAAGCAAAATCTCTACTGGAATTCCCATCAGATCTGTCTGCTCTTGTGCTAACCCTGCCCCACCACCTGGCTTAGAAGGCTGTGCCCCTAAGAGGCATGCTTTGCACAGCAGTCTCACCTCACGCCATGCCTCTTTGCCAGAGGGCACTTGTCTGTACAAGCTGGGTGATGCTTTTTCATCTGATCCGTAAGAAACAATCTTATCAGTGACAGGGCCCTTGGACTAGTCAAAAAGGCTAAGCTAGTTCCCATCTTTTCTGAGGTGAATACAGCCACTATTAAATAAGGTTGGAAAGGGCAAATGCAATAGAAGGCAGCTATTTGAATTTTTCCTGTCTCTCCACTGAGTGTCACCCTCACACCACAAATCCTCAGTCACAGCAGTGTTTCCACAATCCCCAGCTTACACACAGGACCCTTCTTGCTGCCTTTAGAGCCTTATCAAGCTACTTGCTGTGCTACAAGATGTCTCTCTCCCTGGTGGACCCTAGCTTAGCAGCTTCAAACTCAGCGGATGGTACTGACTTCTCCAGCATTAAAGTCCGATGAACAAGGTTTCTTTGTCCTTGACTCGCACAGGAATTTTTCTGCACAATGATGCAAAAACAAGAAGTCCTGATGAGCCTCATTTCACCCAAGCCAAGACTGACACTTGGATTCAGTGGTCACCAAAATTTCAAAATACAGAAGATGGTGTTGAATTCTGTTCCTGGTTAGACTGGGGCAAGCCCCAGCAGAACTATCCCATGATAATTGGGTCAGTGAATTCTGATGGCAATGATCTCTCTCTGCTGGCATCTTCAGCACCACCATGCTGGGCTCTGACCTTGGTTTCTGATCTCACTGCAGTGCTTTCTGCCATGATTGGAGATGTCCACTTTCACTCTGCAGTTAGTCACACCAGATAAACCCAGGAGACGCAAAGTGTCATCATTAGGAGAACTACAAGCTGCCTGATCCCAGGCCCTGACATCACACCAGATTGTGGGTCCAGCATCAGTCTTGAGAAGTTGGGATTCTCATTCTGGACAGATTCAGCCTTGTTGATCGAAGTGCAGGATACTCCATTCACAACAGTGGAGCTGTGCTTGCTCATGCTAGGGATGGGTCTCTCCCCGCTCTCCAATCATTGTTTGTTTTGAAGAAAGGGGCTGGATACTGTGCAGTTACCAAAAAAAAGATGTGACCTAGCAGAATGCAGATAATCTCCCCTGTAACACTGTAAAGGCAGTGGGTTGATGGGCCCATCAGCTCTACACTTTCTAGGGCTGTTAAGCAAAGCTAATTGGAAATTCCCTTCCTCTCCCTCTTTCCCCCCATACCTGCCTTCAAAAAAAAAGGGCAAAATTCAGATTGGGAAATGCTGCTAGGGTGCTTCAAGAGAGATGCATTTTGGATGCCTCATAACCTAAGTCTCCTGGTACCTGGCCAGGCTATCTCCTGTGATGTACTATTAACAGTATATTATAGGAGTCCTGATCACAGTGAATCACTGGAAGATGTAGTTTGGCCAATCAGCCAGAGCAGAGAGGAAGATAGAGGCACTTGAATTAAGTCCCCCAGGAAGCACTGCAATGGCATTTCTAAAAAAATTTTTTTCTGGGAGGGGAAAGGAAGGATTTTTTTAGCAGTAAACTGTTTTGTTTTGTTTTTTTAAAGTCAAAAGTCCCTGAAGAAAGCAGACCCCCTTTGCAAACCAAGTCCATTCAATCTTAAACCCAGTTTTCCATCAAACAATGATTTGGGCAGAAAATTTTCAACCAGCCCTGCTGTTACATGAGGTAACAGGCTCACTTGCCCTCCCTTGGGCCCCTGAGCCTGAGTACATGCCCTGACCCTCCCAAGTGAAGAACAGGGGAGAGAGAGAAAAAAACCAAGACCAAGAACTATAATTGTCCCCATAAAATAAAAAAGCCAAGAAACGGATTTACCTTCTAAGAAGTTCTCTTGAGATGCCTGACAAAAAGGAGCCAAAGCAATAGGAACAGGCTATCAGCATCTGAAATACCCAAATCTTCCCACAGAGTGTCACTCTCACTCCATATGCTCCTCAGCTGAATAAGCTCCTCAACAAACAAATAGGCCTGGCTTCAATTGTGTCTCATTCCTTCAATACTGACAGATTATCCAAATGGGGCAAGCTGTGATGTCCAGATGTTTCTTCAGCCCTGACCCAACAGTAGAGAGTCTCTGGGATAGGCATAATCTCTCTCTCTACTCTCTTTTTCTGTCCCTTATCCTACTGTCCCCTTTCTCTGCTGTCTCCTTTTCAGCTCCTCCTTCTGTCTGCAAAGTGGCTCCCAGTTGCTTTCCTGTTATACATAAAAATAGAGCCCATCAAAATACCAGATCTGAAGAAAAATCCCAAATGTGGGGGACAGTTCAGATGGGTCCTCAGAGTCCATGTTTGGCAGCTGTTTCTAGTGAGCTGACTACAGTCCCCCAGAAGGAACCTGTAATATTTGGGGCAAAGGACAAACTGCCTGGTGGTTTGGAGTCTTCCTTGGTTAGCAGCTCATCCGAGCAAGTTCACTGGTGACCTACAGAAGGAAGAAGCTTAAGGGCCCCTTTGATATTCTGTGGTATGAACTAAGGCAATTGAGGATGAGCAAAGAAGAAACCCAAGAAGAAAGAAGAGGCACAACATTTCTCCAGGGAAGTGGTTTAAGTTGATGCAGCCCCTCTCAGCATTGTGGCTCTCAGGGTCCTCTAAGACAATGGTTTTCAGCCTTTTTTCATTTGAGGACTACTAAAAAAATTCAAATGGAGGTGCAAATGCCTTTGAAAAGTAAGTGTGGGTATTCACATATTGTTGATTGATCATAGTCATCTTTCACGGACCTCTTAGACATAGTCTGCAGACCCCCAGGGGTCCGCAGATCACAGATTGAAAACCACTACTCTAAGACCTTGTTAGCATCATCATTGAAACAGGGAGATCCCAGGATCCAAAAGCAAGTCAGAAGGAGATAAGACCGTTTTTTCTTTCATGTCAGAGCACGGGGAGGGGATCTTCTTTGTTGCCTTGCTCTGTCATTTTCTTTTTCAACCTGGGTCCCCACCAGTCAAAGGAGGAGAGAGGCAGACAGTGAAGAAAGAAATGACTGGGATGATGATGATGATGTAGCTCCAGATTGCTTGTATGAAAGTATTGTAGAATAGTGGCCCAGCCTTGCGTATCCTGGCGTGACAGCACTATTGTATGGTAGAGCAACCATAGCATAATAAAATTATGGTCAGCTGTAGTGTTTACTGAAAGTATCAGAGAAAACTGTTGTCTCTCAATACATTAGGGCTAAATTCTGAGTGAAGATAAGCACCTGCAAATGTCACTGGAGGCTAGGATTTGTAGGTGCTCAGTATTCAGGATTTGCCTCCAACTTCAGGTCACTTGGGTGGCATCTTCTTCTAGAAGTAAAGACCTGTTTGGTCATTCTTTTTCTATTTCCCGCTCCCTCCCAGGAAAATGAGATATTCCTTTCCCTCCCATTCCTGACCCTTGCTTTTTCCAATGGTATGTATTTCACAGCAGCATGTGTGCGACAAAGGGTATTCTTTCTCAGCTTCATAAACAGCAAAAATATATATATATATAATATATATATTTATATATAGAATTATGTTTAAATATTTGCAAAGAGATCACAACTACCTCGACCTTGCTAAAAGAAGCCTATACAGTAGAGGAAGTGAGCAGTGACAAAATTCAGAGCAACAGCGGACACACACTCATAGGTGGTGAACCATTGATACAGTAATGTAACAAAGTGTCCGCGGCAGCTTCTCATCTGTTTTGCTCAAAGCCTGTTCCAAAGCCCGCTGAAGTCATGGAAAGCCTCCATGTTGAGTTCACTGGGCTTTGGATCAGGCCCCTGGCTTGGGTTTCTGTTCTGAAAGGAGGTGATGGGAAGGGCAGGGGCTGTAGCTGTGTGTTGAGCCTGTTTATCCTCCCACTCTCATTTAACCATCTCCTTGCTTGTTCCTCCACTTTCACCAGTGCTCACACCCCTCCTCTTGTGTGTGCCCACAAGGCAGAGGGTATCCTGGTTGTTATTATGACCCATCCAGTCTCTTCCTCCCAAACTTCCTCTTTCTTCTTACAAGCCCCTTTCACCCTCCTGATATTCTGGTTGTTTCCCATCAATTCCTCTTAAGCTCGCCTCGCCCACAGAGGCCACTCGTGATGCTGTTACTGATTCTCTTCAGCTGCTGGGTCCCGGCAGGTACACTCATCTTGGTCACAGTCAGCAGCAAATGGGATCACCTGAAAGAAGGGAATGAAGAGAGAAAATCTGCAGGATTGCCTACTGCAAATGGGTGCATAAAATCCAAACTACAGTTTCTCAACCAACACCATGAGGATCAAGAGGGTAGGCTATAAAGAACAATGGCCTTGATACATTTATGTAGATCTGTCTTCTCAGAAGGGAAGATTCTTCAAAAGGCAGGACAGGCTAATGTTGTTGTGAGTGAAATACCAGCTGAAGGTGCAAAAGCAGTCATCCAAGTGTTTCTGTAGTCAACTGGAGTCTGTTCAGACTCCGTAGGGACTGGATCAGGCTTATAATTAGGCAAGGAGGGTCACCTTGACAGCCAATAAAGGAGCCAGCCCAGATCAGTTAGGGCCTTTCTGTGTATTACAGCAACACACAAAGAGCCTTACTCAGGTTTGGGGTCACTTGGTGAGTGCCATCCAGACAGAGCTGAGGGCAGGCTCTGTACAGCATAGGGAGTGAATGAGGGTGAAGCAGGGCATGTATACCAGGGCTTTTCCAAGCGCCATCAACAAAATAACCTCCACCAGTGTGAGATACCATGCTCAGTAGCATCATTAAGTTAACCACATGTTCAAAATACAGCCATATATGATGTCAGAGTGAACAACCACAGAGATGAATGGGGCAGGGAGAGGGCTTCTCTCAGTGCTATGATTTCAGGCTGTCTGCCAAAGCTGGGAGGTATTACTACACCAATTAGTTTTAAGATGTGTTTTTATGGCTTGTGGGATTTGATCAGTTTTGATTCTGTGGCAGTGGTTGGTGTGTTTGGGGTTTCTTCCCTGCTAGTTATCACATCAAGGAACAGGAAGACAGCTTGGGTGAGATGTTGCTCTGCAAAGACAATGAAAACGCAATTTGGACAGAGGATGGACTCTGTCTAATGTAAGCCACTGTACATGCAGCTTAGGTTTAGAGTCCTAATATCCCCAGCCAAGCAGGGCGTGAGATCTTGGTACAAGTGTTTCAAATGTCCTAACCACATTACTTCTGAGTCTCCTCCCAGTAGCAGCAGTTTATTAGGAATTTATCCTTAATCCTGCCACCCAGACACACATTAGTTTCTTGCACAAGCTGCAAAATATGAAGCCAATCCAGTAATGATGCCCCACTTCACTTAACACCAAGTAAAAGGATGATCCTGCATGGAAGGACTGCATCCAGCAGCCAGCTCTTGACTCATGTACCACCATAAAAGGTGAATGCTGACACACATATGCATAGAGGACTGATAGTAGTGCATGGCTCCAGCCAAGGTACAGTGTGAGCTCCTCAACAGAACCCTGCAATGCACGTCGCTCCTGTTACAGCACAGATTCCCCCCTGGCTTCCCCCCAGTTCTGCTACTGCATCTGTATCCAGACCTGCAGTCCCTGTTATCAAAGCACTGATATCCCACCCCTACCTCCCCAGGGCAACTTGACCCAGATGTGTGGGCTTGTTGACTCAGCCCACACCTCCCCATCTTGGCCAACATGCCCCAACCAAAACATGTGCTATAGTACTGACCCCCACCCTGACCCTTGCCCCAGCACTGCCTTCCGATATTTCAGCACTGACCCACCTGTTCTGAGTGCCTCTATCCTGACCTGCACTGCTGCTACTATACTACTTTCCCCCACCATTAAAAGTATGACACCCCAGCCCTGCAAAGGACCTGTATCCAGATTCTTCCAAACCTGCTCTTACAGCTTGGCCCCAGTGCTGTCAATGCACTTATATGCTCAACTGTACTCCTTGCTGTTATATTACTGACCCACCAGCTCTGCTGACCTGCTCCTATCCTGACTTTCAGCCCTGATCTATCTTGGCCTATGTATTTTCATCCTGAACTGCAGCCCCTATCATTACATGCCTGACACTCCCTGCCCAGCCAATGCATCTCTAACAGAAAGTGACTTGCACCCCTTGGGATTAAATCACTGATCACTGATTGCATGCCCCTGCTGCCAGTGTGCCTATGTCCTTATTTGCATCTCCTAATACTGACATCTCTGATTCAGCCAGTCCTTCTCAAACAGGACCCATGCCTCTGCTTTTGTAGTACTCGTCCCACAAGCCTGCCAATTCACCTGCAGCCTGAGACCGAACCCCTGCTACAACAGCAATGATGCCATCTCTGTCAGCGTGCCCCAATTCTGATTTGCATCAGTACTGAAATACTGCTGACTACCCCCTCTCCCCGCCACCCCCACAAGGAAACTGAATGTGAATCTTCAGCCACCTGCTGTTGCAGCTCTGATGCCCCAGCTCTGCCAATATGCCTGTATCCTGACCTTCACTCTCTGCTATAACAGCATGGAGTCCTCACATTGCCAGTGCAACTCTACTCTGACTTGCAGTCCTATTATGCCACAGATCCTCCTTGACCTGTGCCCCTCTTTCCTGACCTGCAGTCCCTGCCTAATAGAAATGACTCATTCCCGAGCAGCCAGTACACCTCTATCCTGACCCACAATGCTGCTATTACAACAATGCCCCCCCCCCCCCAATCTTGAATAATGCACCCCTAGTGAAATCTGTGCCCTTGCTATTCTGACCAAGCCCCTCCAGCTTGCTAATGCACCTCTACCATGACCTGGAGCCCCTGCTAGTACAGCTCTGCCTTCCACAGCTTGGGCAAGGTGCCTCTACTGTGAATAATATTCCTGCCAGTACAGCATTGGCCGCCCCATCCACCTCAAGCTTGGCTTATGAACTTTTGTGTTGACAAGAACCAGCTCTGCCTATCTGTCGCTATCCTTACCAGCAATATTCAAATCATAGAATCAAAGGACTGGAAGGGACCTGCAAGATCCTCAAGTCCAGTCCCCTGTCATGGGCAGGAGGTTACTGGGCTCAAACAAGCAAAACGAGATGCTTATCCAGCCTCCTCTTGAACACCTTCAAGTACTACGACTGCACCACCTCTGCTGGGAGTGTGTTCCAGATTCCAGTTACCCTTACAGAAGAGAAGTTTTTCCTTATGTCCAGCCTAAATTTCCCTCAATTAGCTTGTGTCCATTGGTCCTTGTCCTCCCAAGGGGTGCCTTTGTGATTCTAGGCCAGTGATTATTCTTAAGTCACAGCACCCTGGGGTGTTATAAGATCCACTTAGGGGGTGCCATCAGCACTGTTAGGTGTGCAAACATCTACACGTGATTCACAAAACAACCTCAGGGGCCATGTCCAGACCAGCACGGTTGTGTGGTGTGTGGCACTGTAGACATGTCTGTGGCACCACATACCACACATGCAGCTGTTCTTCACATTACAAGGGTGCAGTGTGTGTGTGGGGGCGGGGGGGTTGATATCCAGGGGTCAAAAAAACCTGCGCAAAAAAAGCAGGTTAGCATATAAGGGGACAGTGTGAACCACTCAAAAATGGAGCCTGGCCAGCTGGAGCCATGCTTCAGCTGCCAGTCAGGCTCCAAGCAGCAGGATTACCACTCTTGAAGCCCCAGAAAGACCCCAGGTAAGGCTCTGCCAGTGTTCCTCTATTCTGACTTT
Organism: Alligator sinensis; assembly: GCF_000455745.1. Lineage (NCBI taxonomy): Eukaryota > Metazoa > Chordata > Crocodylia > Alligatoridae > Alligator > Alligator sinensis. The sequence continues at coordinate 141,894 of NW_005842614.1, read as the reverse complement.
CACCTTCTGCTATAACAACAATGCCCCCCTTTCCCCTCTTCCCCCCAACACAGCTTGGCTGGTGCACTTCTGTCCTGACCCTTATGCCCAGTATTATAACACTGACTGCCCCAGTTCAACCAGTGCACTCTATACTGACACTCCACCCCTGCTACTACAGTACTGCCCCCCAGCTCTGTCAATGTACCTTTATTGTGCTCTGTGTTCTTTCCTATTACATAACTACACCCCCCCACCCCAGTTTTGCTCATGCATTTTTATCCTAACCTGCAGCATCAGCTATTAAAGTACCGTCCTTCTAGCTCTGCACGTGATATTCTGACTGTACTACTGGGCTCACCCCTGAGCTGTCAATACATGTTGCTTGGCCTGCAGTACTCCAAGTATTCTAGTCCTTGACCTTTACCTAATAGTTTGCTGCACTCTGTGGCTAAGTTAGTAGCAGGAGGGCTCTCACAGTGGAAGGAAGGAAACACTCCCAGGGAGATCCATTGTTACTCAGAGCCATGCCTGGTTCATTCTGCCTGACCTCATGGAAAGGTAGTGTGAGTTGGCATTTATTTGCTGCTAGTATTGTGCTCTCTCTCTGTCTCTTTCTCCCCCTTTCTCTCTCTATTATGAGCATAAAAATAAAGTGATGCCACTAATTTTTGCAATGATATTCTAAGCCAGTGGTTCTGAGGAAATGGAACTGTTTGATTTGGCTCCTTTATGGAAGATTCACTATAGCTCTGAGTAACAGCTATTCCACTATTTCCCCTGCTGTTTACCCCACCCACTTTCATCCCCAGTATGACTAGGGTTGTATGGATTTCATTCAGTGACACCCTTCAGTGTAACCATAGTGCTTGTTGTAAGACATCCTGGTAAAACTGAAGGTATCTTTCTCTAATTGTTTCTCTGCAATGCCTTTTTCCTCCCATCAAACTTGGACATTTCCAATGGCTTTTGTTTTTTCGTTTGTGTTTTTTTGCTTTTTGTGATGAAAGGAAAGATGACTAAGTATCTGTAATAAAGAAAAGAAGAAAAGAACCAGATCTATATATTTTTGGAATGAGAAACTATCCTAAGCATTGTTTTGCTGTTCAGTGTATTTTGGAAGTGCAAAACGGGATGCAGGAAAGGAGACTGGGCCTGGGAGAAGACAGATCTCATTGGGCTGCATACACAAAGATACCACTGCATCATCCTACAGGTACAGTTTTCCAAGGAGTAGAACAAAGGTCAAGTTCTGCAGGCGTGCTAGGAAAGTACATTAATCAGCCAGTCAGTCGCTCCAAGCTGGGTTGGTTGACAAATATCACTGCATCATTGAGATGCTGAGTCATGTAACATGGTGGCTTCTGCATCATCATCACTGGTAGCACCAAAACTCACTGTAATAATCAAATGCTGTCATAGGGACTGATTTCTTCAATGGGATAAAGTCCCATGAATGTCAGTCAGAGCCGAGTCGAGCATTTAGTCCTATTGGCTCTGATCCACATCAGACTGAGGCCAAAGGAAAGATTCCTATGGTCTTCAATGAGCTTTGGAGGAAAACCTGAGGACTATGCTTCCCACTTACAGGGGTGTTTGCCTGCAGGTTCAGTTCTAAGGTGCAGCAAACCCATGGAAGCATGGGCTATCATAGGCTTTTAAAGCAGGACACTTGGCATGTTCCCCAGTGTCTTCTGTAAGATGTTCACTTACCTTCCTGGAGGAGAGTGTGGAAGAGCAGCAGTCACCCCCATCATACTTGCAATATGCCCTGTTATTGATGGTGTCACACCAGCCATCTGCTTGGAAAGGCTAGGAAGAGAAAGGATAATTGCTGAGTGAAGGCTGACTGTGGTGGCTCTGGTTCATGAGTGGAAACTCCACCGCCATTCCTTGATAAGGCTTTCATGTGATCCTGTAACATTATAGGATCCAGCCTAGTGACTTGTGCTCTCAGCTTTAACACTACACTTGACCTCGGAAGACCCGACTTCCCATCCTTATCTCACCCCTCCTTCTGGAAAGTCTACCACCAACTTTAGTATACTACACACACTCTTGCAGTCCTTGCTAGGTGGGAGCAGGAATAATGTGACCATGTGTGGCCAGTGGATGATAAGAAAGCTAGGATGGACAGTGATTATGCCATTTTTTTGTTCCATCTTGCAACACCCACCAAGCGGCTGACAAAATCCTTCCACTGCTTTGTGCCTGGGCATGGAGGGGGGACCCTTCAAGTGATAATTAGAGGCATGGCAAACCTAATCCTCTGATAGAAATCAGCCTGTTACATGGAACCTTTAAAGAATTTTGTAAAAGGTATTAGTTTTTTGCTGAACTAGCACTGCAAAATAAAAGCCTGTGGACATTCATTATAAAATAAATTCATAAATTTTGCATTCTGTTCTAGTAAAATTCCTGGATTGGAACAGGATTTTCAAAAGCATCTATTTGATTTAGAAGTACAAGTCCCATTGACTTTCAAATCAATTAGCTCTACTAGGTCAGTGAGACCCCAAAATCAATGGGGTTTGTGCTCCTAAATCACTTAGGTATTTCTGAGACTCCACAACTATCCTATACTGCAGTGGCATAGTTACAGCACTGTAGACTTATTACTAGAATGCGCTAGTGTAAGTGCACCTAAAATGTGGTTTGGACTGGTGATGCCTCAGCTCCAAATCTGTCTTGCCCTAACTGCTACACAGATTCACCAGGGGTTTGCATGGATGCATCCATGTCAATGCCACTAAAAAATCACAAACAAGTCTCTGCTAAAAAAGCATGACTTACAAGGAGTGAACTTTCATCTCCAACTTCGAAATATTATCCTAAACCAACAACACAGTTCTCTGATTGGAAATTTTACAAACATGAGACAAAATTTGCACTGTTTTGATTATTTACATGAGTCATCCAATTAAGAAAGCAAAACAAATAATCAAGAGCAAGAATCAACCAATTAGGGATGAGAAACAAGATCCTGCGACATGCATAACTGAACATTGCTATATGAATTCAAAATATTTGCCACATGCTGCTCAGGAACAATTTACAACCAAGAGCTATTTAGCAGAGAAATTTATGAATAAACTCCAGTTACACATAATTGTGATAGGCCCACTGGCTGTTGGCAGAGATCTTGCTGCTTGGCCAAGGAATGCATTGCAGAGAAAGAGCATAAAAATGGTGATCTTATTGCCACATAAAGGGATGCTAAAATGTGGAACGGGGGCCACAACTGTTGGAGCTCCCCTAATACAGAAGTGCTGGCAGATGTCACCATCCTCAACAGAGCAAGGCCCACTGGCAACAGCCCAAAAGGCCATTAGCAACTTCCTTCTGCCTACCTCTGTCAACAAGGTGATAGGAAACCACAACAGACATGGCTCGAAAACAACTTGGATATATTTTTGTAATTACTTGGGTGTAATTTTGTCACAGTGAATCAGAACTAGGAAAGTGGGAAGCCAATGAGTCAGTGGGCTGACACCTTACTGTCACTATTGGCAACACCTTGAGTCTCCAAGCAAACTCCGTGAAAATGCAAAGAGACAGTCCATGACCTGAAGAGCTTATGGTCTAAACACAGGAGGCAGACAATGTCATTCTACAGATGGAGAAGTGGGGCACAGAGCAGATAAGTGACTTGCCTGTGGACATAAAAAGTATCAGTTACTTAGGAACTAAACCCAGCTCTTCTACATTCAAGCCTTTGTTACAAGATCCACTTGGCCTTGCTACAGAGCTAGCTGGGAAAAGTAGCCTTGGAGAGGCATGGCCAAAACCCTTTGTTTGATATCACTTTGCAGACCAAATAGTGATTTAGGTCTGATCCTCATTCCACCCCTTGAACATGCCCAGCTTGTTTTCTAAGGGACATGGGGACTGCAATAAAGAAAGTGCCTTCCAACTCTGAAGCATGGTACTGTACAAAGCTTGCACACACCCTGAAAAGTTTGCCTATTAGTGAAATGCAGTTCCCTCATTGAGAGAAGGCAAACACTACTGAATATTACTAAACAGTGGGATTTACACCTTCATTGTCTCTCAAGCCCCTTATCAAGAGAGAGATGCATTCTCACTATTTAACAGAGAGGAGAGCTGAGGAAGAGAGGCTGAGTGACTTGCCTAGGGCCACACAGCAAGTGGCCATCAGAGGCAGGCTGGGATTGGCAGTGAGGGCTCCTGACTCAGAGTCGGACCCATATTTAGTGCGTTAGGAATTGTTGCCTATGTTTAACAGCAACACTAAACAACAGTTTAGGGCAGGAAATGAAGAATACTGTATCCAAGTGAAACTTCCAGGGGAATTAGCTAGTCAGAATGTAATTACCCAAGCTGGAATTGAACCAAGGTGCAAGGTTAATTAATACTCCTACTCTTGTGAAAAGTGCCAGGAGATCTTAGATGAGCGGTGAAGCCCTCTGTCCTCTATCCTGCCTGAGAAATGACACTGTTTCCCCAACCCTGTGTTAGGGCACTGACAAAGAGTGAAGAGTCCCACCTTCTGAAACCCCCTACTGTAGCACCCTAGGGTCACAGGGACTAATTCATGTGCCAGAGAGGGAAAAATGTTGGGTGTGAGTTTTTTTGCCACATTCCATGCTGAAGTTTTTCCTTTAACTCTGCTCCATATGTCATGACTCACTGGCAAAACAAAACCCATTTCTTATTTAGTTTCCATATAATTATTGCAAAGAATTGCCCATCCCGGATGCATGGGTCTGAAATGAATTTCAGATAATTTCTTGTGTGCAGTGGCCACGGATGGGAACTGGGGAGGAGGAGGGGAAGGGAAGAGGTAGGGCGTAAGAAGAGGTCTTCACTTGCTTTATATTCCTATTAGAAATAATTGCTCCTCCCCCCAATCCGCCAAAACTGTAGCCCACCCTAAACAAACACAGGCTCCTATGGCAACACTTGTTAGGGAAACTTGACAGCTCATGCTCAAAATTACATTGGAAAAACAGATGAGAGGAAAATAAAATATGACTAATTGGATTGAAGGCCTGAAAGAGCCAGGAGCATGGCTTGAAGACCTGTGTCTCTTACTGAAAGATGTTAAAAATGTTTGACAGGACACTAAAGATAATTCAATCTCCATCTCCTTTGTGAACCATTTCCACTAGGTCCTTCAAGTGAGACATACTGCAAAGCTCTTTCTGGAGACACATTCTTACTGAGGGACCAGAGGCTTTCGGCAAGAGCAGAGGTGCTAACCTCAAAGAGTTTGGACCAAGTTCCAACCAAGCTCATTACATTTTCCTTGCTTCCTGTTGTAGTCTCAGTTGGGGTGGACAGGCCAGGTCCTCAGCTGATGTAAGTCAGGATGGAGCTACTGACTTGAACGGAGCTATACTGATTTACACCACTTGTATATCTGGCCTGATATTCCTTTTTATACTGTACCCTCCACTGCTGCGTAGCATTGGTGTGTTCTGTGCAGCACTAGCTGCATTCTGCCTGAGAAGCAGCCATGCGTCACACATCTCTTTTTATGACCAGGTTACAAAACGCCTGGATGCAGGAGTAGGGGTTGATGTCGTATACTTAGACTTCAGGAAGGCCTTCGATACAGTATCCCACACCATACTGGTAAACAAGTTAAGAGGCTGTGACTTGGATGACTACACAGTCCGGTGGGTGGTGAATTGGCTGGAGGGTCGCACCCAGAGAGTCATAGTGGATGGGTCGGTATCGACCTGGAAGGGTGTGGGCAGTGGGGTCCCGCAGGGCTCGGTCCTTGGACCCGATACTCTTTAATGTCTTCATCAGCGACTTGGACGAGGGAGTGAAGTGTACTCTGTCCAAGTTTGCGGATGACACAAAACTGTGGGGAGAAGTGGACACGCCAGAGGGCAGGGAACAACTACAAGCAGACCTGGACAGGTTGGACATATGGGCAGAAAACAACAGAATGCAGTTCAACAAGGAGAAATGCAAAGTGCTGCACCTAGGGAGGAAAAATGTCCATACCTACTGCCTAGGAAATGACCTGCTTGGTGGAACAGAAGCGGAAAGGGATCTGGGAGTCCTAGTGGACTCCAAGATGAACATGAGTCAGCAGTGTAATGAAGCCATCAGAAAAGCTAATGGCACTTTATCGTGCATCAGCAGATGCATGATGAACAGAACCAAGGAGGTGATATTTCCCCTCTATCGGGCGCTGGTCAGACCGCAGTTGGAGTACTG